>NC_133381.1:1996543-2047138 GCF_049309525.1 Garra rufa | reverse complement strand
TGCATTAAAGTAGCCCATACAACTTGTGCACTGTGTTTTGAGTCTTCTGCAGTCATACGATAGTTTACAGACAGAAACAGACTGAAATTTAAATCATTATTTGCACATAGTTCTTTCCGTGCACTGAACTTTTAACTCAGGAATCACTGCAAATGACTCAGTGAATCAATGAGTTGAACCAGAGAATAGAAACAGTGAACAAATCTTTATTTTGAGCTGGTTCTTATAAAAGCTGTTTGAGCTAGTTCACAAATTGCATTTAATGAATCACTGATGACCTAATTTGCTCGCAAATTAAAGATCAACTCACTGAACAAGCTCTTGCATGAAAGTAGCCCTTACAATTTGTGCACTATATTTTGAGTCTTCTGAAGTCATACGATAGCTTTCAGAGAAAAACAGACTGAAATTTAAGTCATTATTTGCTCATAATCTTTCCTTGACTCAGAAATCACTACAAATGACTCAATAAGATGAACCAAAGAATCGATAAGATGAACCAAAGAATATAAGCAGTGAACAAATCTTTATTTTGAACCGGTTCTTACCAATGAAAACCGTTTAAGCTAGTTCACAAATTAGATTTAAATTATCTCAAGATAGTTTTCAGAGAGAAACAGACTGAATTTTAAATCATTATTTGCTCATAGTCTTTCCCTGCACTGAACTATAAACTCAGGAATCACTGCAAATGACTCAGTGAATCAATGAGTTAAACCAGAGAACAGAAGCAGTGAACAAATGGTTATTTTCAGTTGGTTTATGAAAGCTGTTGGAGCTAGTTCACAAATTGGATTTAATGCATCATTGATGAGCAGACCTGATTTGTTTCTGAATTAAAAGTTCAACTCACTGATTCACTGAAGAGGCTCTTTCATGAAAGTAGTTCATACGATTTGTGCACCATATTTTCAGTCTTCTGAAGTCATATGATAGCTTTCAGAATAACAGTCTGAAATCTAAGACATTATACATAATTGTCCCCTGCACTGAACTGCAAATGACTCAGAAGTAGTGAACAAATCTTTATATTATTCTGAGCTTCTTACCAACGAAAACTGTTTGAGCTAGTTCACAAATCGGATTTTAGGTATTATTGATGAATGAATCTGATTTGTAAAGTTCAACTCTTTGATTCACTTTACAGGCTCTTGCATGAAAGTAGTCCAAATGATTCATGCAGTATATTTTGAGTCTTCTTAAGTCATATGACAGCTTTGTAAGAGAAATATACCAAAATTTAAGTTATTTGCTGGGGAAAAAAATGAAATAAAATCACTCTCCAGTGAATTATTAACTTGAACGGCAAATGACTCAGTGAATCAATGAGTTAAACCAGAGAGCAGAAGCAGTGAACAAATCATTTTTTTTTCCTCCTTTTTTTAAGTTCTTACCAATGAAAGCTGTTTGATCTAGTTCACAAATTGGATGTAATGAATCGTTGCTGAATTAATATGATTTGTTCCCAAATTTAAAGTTCAACTCACTGACTCACTGAACAGGCTCTAACATGAAAGTAGTCTATGAAGTTTTATGAAGTCATATGATAGCTTTGTGAGGGAAATGGATCAAAATTTAAGTTATTATTTGCTGAAAAAAAAATTACTCTTCAGTGAGCTACTTACCTGAACTGCAAATGACTCAATGAATCAATGAGTTGAACTACAAAACAAAAGTGAACAGATCAATGTTTTGAGTTTGTTCTCATAAATAAAAGTGGACTGAGCAATGAGATAATGAATCAATATGATTTGAGTAAATCATCAAGATGAGTAAATTATGATCATTAGAATTGTTTGATGAATTATCCCTAGTGTTGTTATCCCTGCATCTCATTCTTACTCTTCTCTCTCCGTTCTCATGAGTTCAGCCTTCTGCTCGCAGTCATGTGAGAGCACCAATTCAGTTAGCCCTAAATAACATTAACATCCTTCCATTATAACCCCTTAACATATTTATAACACACACACACACCCATACCATCCCAACATCAGCTACGACAGAAAACCAACATCTTGAAAACAGGAAGCAGAGATAAAACAATATGCAAACAATATTCTCTTAACAACAAAAAGAAATCCACAGAATAACCAGCAGCGAAGTCTTTTTGCGGCATAATAAATGACAGTTCTCTCACGACCCATTAGATTAAACAATTAACAGGCTCATTAATGTAGGAAACAACAGCAGACTTCCTGTCTAAGGATGGGAATTTATCATTCAGTACTGTAATTGTTGGAACAGATCCTTTAAAGCTAAATGGAGTTAAGATCCCACAGGACAGGGACATGAGGGTTTGACGTCAACCCTGTCTATGGCCTTCACAAAGAGGCTCGAGAAGACAAACACTGGCTGAGTAGATAAACACTAGAGACAATACAGTATGTAGATCAGTCCTGTGAGATCCAGGCAGTACCTAATGAAACGCCTTAGTACAAATAATAATGTTATTTAGAAGTCAGAGAGAGATAGGCCTAGTTTCACAAATTCTGATGTGATATCTGGACCAAAAGGATAAATAGTGCTCTGATTTTACAGGCATACTGACCCCTGGAGGAGAAGAATGGCTGCAACAAACAACTATTGCTACAAATATACTATGCTACTTATGTTATTTGCTAGAAATGAAATAATATGATATAATATAATAACCTATCTATCTATATTTTTAACTACTTTGTTCTTTTCAAACTATTTTTTCAAGGGATGCACCAGAACGAAAATCATGAAAACAATTTAATATTAAAGCTGCAAGCAGCGATGACCGGGCCCTCGCCGACTGTGCAGTCGCCATCCCGATAGCATCAGGAAAACGGTGCCCAGTTGGCACATGCATTCACAGTAACCATTTGGACTAACCGTAACTGTCTTTCCTCCTCTCTGACTCTTTCTCTTACCACCCATCCCCCCTCCTTACACTCAGCCACTTACCACACAAACAAGAGTGCAGAGCAGAGTGAGATCAGATATGTTTTTTTTATTTTCCTTCATTCGTGGAGTTTTGTATAATTATGAAATGTACTGTGTTTGATCAGAATGAATCGTTATTTTTTTGGAAAAAAGTTTCAAAGGGTTAGGATGCTGCACTTTAAATATATAATAAATCATTGAAAATTGAAAATGAAAAATGAAATTCTATGCACGCTATCTGCCTCAAAAACACAGGAAACAAATATTTGAACTTTATTTTTTGTTTTATTTATTTGCCATGGCAACAGCATTTGATGCATCAGGGACGCCCTTTACAGACTCTCATCGGCAGTGTTTTTACATTATTCTGATGAAGTTTGAAGAAAATCGATTACAAATATACTGTTCGTTGTTCGTTCGTGTTTGTTAGTTCATTAACCATTGTTAACAAAAGAGACCCTATTTTAAATAGTTACCATGTTTTATGGTCTACAAGCATTTTTAAATAGTATTTTAATAATCTATAAGCATCTGTGAAATAATTATAAACAAATATATTAAAAATAAATACATATTAACTTAGTTGATTTGTTTGGCCTTTTTGTATTTGTTTCTCATTCTAATTAAGTGAACTGAGCAGTATAGTGTCATACTTATAAAATATTTTGTTCTATCAGTGAGAGTGTATATATGTATTTAAATCATATATTTTTTCCTTAAAAGATAAAAAAAGATTTTAATGCTCTTTAAGCACCTATACAAAATAATTATGTAAAATTACACTGACAGTACAGTATATATCAACTGATTCTATGGATTATTGTCATTCTTATACACTGACAATGAGCTAAATAGCATTAGAGGTCAAACGATTCCTTATTTTATGAGGACCTCTAGTGTTCATCTCTGGTATTAGAGCTTTAATCTGAAAAATTTATATGACACTTTTAATGTTTTTGGGGCCTCTGAGCATGATAACATTTTGAAACTACACGTATTTCCTAAGAATTTCTTGTTCTTTATATGTAAAAAGTTTTGATGAGTTAGAATAATGCAATTTAAAGATATATGAAAATAACTCTTCATCTTTTTTATTGTTACTTTCATAAATCACCACATCAACACCGTTCAAGATATCCCAAAGCCGTTCACAATATAGGGAACATTTTCCCAATATTCTGAGGATGATGATAAGAACATGTAATTCATGATGATAACAAAATGTTATTATTGCTTGCTTTACGTCCACCACTTCTGCTTAAATGTCATCGTTACCTATCTGTTCAATTTGTGTGTGGATATTCCTTTGCAGGTAACTCCTGTTATAAGACATCACTTTTAAGCGCTACATAACTAAGAAAGAATCAATTAGGAAAACGGTGCCCAGTTGGCACATGCATTCACAGTAACCCTCAGCCAGTTTGGATTTAAAGTTTACTGAATTGAAAGGGTTAGACTTTAAAATCAACACACAGACACATACACACAATATATAAAATTGCCAACCAGTGTCATTTGTTAACATTAACTATATTATTTAACATGAACAATAATTAAATAGTATTTATTAATGTTAATTAATATTAACCTAAAAAAAGTATTCATATATTGTTTAATGGTAAAATAGTATATTTTAACATTAGTTTATGTACTGTGAATTAACATGAACATGAACACAGTTCATGTGGGTGTACAGCAATACACAAAGTGCTCTATAAACGCTTCTTTCTTTCAAAATATCTTTAAAAATCAAGTTTAGTATTGTAATGGGGCGATATATATATGGTATAATGGTATAATTTTCAGATGTTTTGAACAGATAACAGCAAAGTTTGTCTTGAAATTGTTAATTTAAATTTTATATTCAATAAATAACACTATGAAAATAAATGTCTATCAATGAAGATAAATCGCTCATGATAAAAAGCTGTATTTTTCTTAATCTTTTGCTATGTGACTGAATAGGACAAGTTCATGGTACAGTTCAGTAAAAAATAAATAAAAAAACAACTGCAAAATACAAACAATGAAAGACTTAGTGACCCTTTATATTTTCTCAAAATATCAGACTCTCAAAGATCAAACATATTTATGTAACATCAATGTGCATTTTTTCCTCAAAGATGGTCTTTAGCAAGACAGCATGTTCTACTCTCTCTCCCTCTCTCCCTTTCACCCCTCCCCCTTCAGTCTCTCTTCAGTCACTCAATGGTGACTCAACACAGACACTCAAGGCAGAGTGACAGCAGGTTTCTGATTTCTTTTTTTAATTTTCTTTAATTCGTAGAAGCTTGAATTAAATTGATATTTACAGCACTTGCTCAGAATGATAAGATCTCTGTGTGAAAAAAGTTTTAAATAGTTAAGATGCTGCACTTTAAAGATATAGAAAATGACGGTTATACATCTTTAAAAAATCACCACGTCAACACCGTTCAAGATATCCCAAAACTGCTCGCAATTTAACATCTTCTGAATCTTCTCTCCATGTTAAAAAAGTTTGGTGTGAACAGCTTGTTCTTCTTAGGAGGAGTATAAATTTGTTTACAGCCTGATTTTTCCAAAAATCCACATTCAAATCAAAATAGCCGGCTTCCTGTTGGTCTTAGCTAATGAGTTTAATTTAGAAAGTTGTCCAGATTGATGAGAACAATATATGTACAGAGTTTGGTGACTGTAGGAAAAACTAACCCCCCAACTTTTGTCAAAAGATGGCGCTATAGAGTGCCTGCTCCATGCCCATTTATGATCTTTTGCCAGTGTCTAACTATCATTAATATTGATGTGTGTGTTGAGTTTCATGAAATTCTAAGCATGTTATCTGCCTCGAAAAGACAGGAATCTAATTTTAAAGTTTGAGACGTTGCCATGGCAACAGCATTTGATTTATCATCGACCCCTTTACATATTCTTATCGGCCGTGTTTTGACATGATTTTGATGAAGTTTAAAGAAAATCAAGTAAAATTAAGAGGCTGATTTCAAAGCATTTTGAAAATGACACGCTTCCTGCTGCCAGTTGGTGGCGCTATAACTTTGACTCATAATAGTCACCTTTATGGAATCGGCATCATACAACGAACAATCTGGTGAAGTTTCATCAGAATCAGGCAATGTGTGCAACAGTTATTAGACACTTCCTGTTTCTCATTTCTCGCCATAACTTTGTCGCCTTGCCACGGCCAAACCGTTCGAGATATCAAAAATCTCCTCGCAATTTAGCGTCCCCAATGTCTTGAGATCATGCTGACCGAGTTTGGTGACAATCGTATGGAAATCCTGGGAGGAGTACGTTAAATTCCAGAGCATGCGCTTTTTATACAGCCCTAAATATCTCACTTCCTGTTGCATTGAGAAAATGACATAGAGTACAAAAGTTGTTCAGCTCAATGAGTTCTATATGTGTACCGAGTTTCATATGTGTACGTTCAAGTATGTGTGCTATATGGCCCTCAAAATTCCAGGGGGCGCTGTAGAGTCCCCTTGCCACGCCCCGGTACCAGCCTCTGTGGCGTCCTGATGGCCGCAGATTCCGACATGTGTGCAAATTTTCAAGAGTTTTTGAGTATGTTAAGACCCCCTTAAGTGCCCGGAAGGTTAACAAAAAATAAAAAAAAATAAAAAAATTAAAGCTGCAAGCAGCGATGAACGGGCCCTCGCACACGGGCTCACCGCCGACCGGTGGCTTTAGGAACACAGCTAATGGTGGGCAGTATGCTTTTAATACAGTAAAAATAGGAAAAATATGTCAAAGTCACTTAAATGTGCCAAATTTCCTGCTGCCAGCTGGTGGCGCTATGCCTATAACTGATTATTGGCATGTAGATGTGTTCAGGCCACAACTTTCATCAAACATATGAAGTTTGGTGCAGATTGACCTTGGTATGTTTGAATTAGTGAAAGATATGATTTATCCTGCTGCCAACAGGTGGCACTATGATAATATCTCAATATTGGCCTTTAGGAGTCTTCAGGCCAGGACTCTTACCAAACCTGTGAAGTTTGAGGCAGATCGGACATTTTATATCTGAGTTATAACAACTTCTATGTCCATGGCGAAACATCAAACTTTGTCACGCCGCCACAGACACGCCCTTTAACGAAAACTCAAGATCTTCGCAATTTAACATCTCTAAGGCCTCTAGATCAGACTGAGCAAATATAAAGTTGATATCATTAAATCTCTAGGAGGAGTTTGCTACAAGTCATTTCCTGTTGCCAACAGGTGGCGCTGTGATTATAATAGAATATTGGCCTTCAGATTTGTTCAGGCCAGGACTCTTATCGAATATGTGAAGTTTGAGGCAAATCGGACATTTTATGGCTGAGTTATAACAAGTTTTATATCCATGGCGAGACCTCGAAATTTGTCAGGCCGCCACGGACACGCCCTTCAACGAAAACTCAAGATCTTCGCAATTTAACATCACTAAAGCCTTTTGCTTAGACTGACCGATTTTGGTGTTGATCTGTATAAATCTCTAGGAGGAGTTTGTTGCAGAGTACAGCATGACACTTCCTGTTGCCAGCAGGTGGCGCTATGACTATAACTGAATATGGACATATAGATGTCATCAGGTCAGGAGTGTTATCACACATGTGAAGTTTGGGGCAGATCGGACATTTTATGCCTGAGTTATAGCAACTTCCTTTTTCATGGCGAAGCATCGAAATTTGCCAGGCCGCCACGGACACGCCCTCTGATGAAAACTCTAGATCTTCGCAATTTAACGTCACAAAGGGCTTTAGATTAAACTCAGCAAATTTGGCATTGATCAGAATAAATCTCTAGGAGGAGTTCGTTCAAGTACGAGGCCTGAAAATGGCAAAAATGACACAAAATTTGCTGAGAAAATTAAAAATAACCGACTTCCTGTTGGGTGTCAAATTTTGCTCCAAGAGGCTTTTTTGTAGGTATTGGTGTGTTACATGTGTGTACCTATTTTCGTGCATGTACGTGAATCACAGTTGAATGCGCACACCGCGGAACGTGTAAAGGTGGCGCTGTCGAGCCATTTTGCCACACCCACTTATGCAACCCATATCAGACGTAAATTTTCGCCAGGTCTGATGTGTGTGCGAAGTTTCATGAGTTTTCGGGTATGTCTAAGCCCTCAAAAATGCGATTCATTTTGGAGAATAATAATAATAATTAAAGCTGCAAGCAGCGATGAACGGGCCCTCGCACACGGGCTCACCGCCGACCGGTGGCTTTAGGAACACAGCTAATGGTGGGCAGTATGCTTTTAATACAGTAAAAATAGGAGAAATATGTCAAAGTCACTTAAATGTGCCAAATTCCCTGCTGCCAGCTGGTGGCGCTATGCCTATAACTGATTATTGGCATGTAGATGTGTTCAGGCTGGCACTTTCATCAAACATATGAAGTTTGGTGCAGATTGACCTTGGTATGTTTGAGTTAGTGAAAGATATGATATATCCTGCTGCCAACAGGTGGCGCTATAATAATATCTGAATATTGGCCTTTATGTGTCTTCAGGCCAGGACTCTTACCAAACCTGTGAAGTTTGAGGCAGATCGGACATTTTATGGCTTAGTTATAACAACTTCTATGTCCATGGCGAAACATCAAACTTTGCCACGCCGCCACAGACACGCCCTTTAACGAAAACTCAAGATCTTCGCAATTTAACATCTCTAAGACCTCTAGAGCAGACTGACCAAATATAATGTTGATATCGTTAAATCTCTAGGAGGAGTTTGATACAAGTCATTTCCTGTTGCCAACAGGTGGCGCTGTGATTATAATAGAATATTGGCTTTCAGATGTTTTCAGGCCAGGACTTTAATCGAACATGTGAAGTGTGAGGCAAATCGGACATTTTATGGCTGAGTTATAACAAGTTTTATATCCATGGCGAGACCTCGAAATTTGTCAAGCCGCCACGGACACGCCCTTCAACGAAAACTCAAGATCTTCACAATTTAACATCACTAAAGCCTTTATATAAGACTGACCGATTTTGGTGTTGATCTGTATAAATCTCTAGGAGGAGTTGGTTGTAGAGTACAGCATGTCACTTCCTGTTGCCTGCAGGTGGCGCTATGACTGTAACTGAATATGGGCATGTAGATGTCATCAGGTCAGGAGTGTTATCACACATGTGAAGTTTGGGGCAGATCGGACATTTTATGCCTGAGTTATAGCAACTTCCTTTTTCATGGCGAAACATCGAAATTTGCCAGGCCGCCACGGACACGCCCTCCGATGAAAACTCTAGATCTTCGCAATTTAACGTCACAAAGGGCTTTAGATTAGATTCACCAAATTTGGCGTTGATCCGTATAAATCTCTAGGAGGAGTTCGTTCAAGTATGACGCCTGAAAATGGCAAAAATGACACAAATTTTGCTGAGAAAAGTAATAATAACTGACTTCCTGTTGGGTTTTGGATTTTATCCCAAGAGGCTTTTTTGTAGGTATTGGTAAGTTACATGTGTGTACCGATTTTCGTGCATGTATGTGAATCACAGCTGAAAGCGCACACCGCGGAACGTGTAAAGGTGGCGCTATCGAGCCATTTTGCCACACCCATCTCTGAAACCCATATCAGACGTACATTTTCGCCAGGTTTGATGTGTGTGCAAAGTTTCATGAGTTTTCGGGTATGTTTAGGGCCTCAAAAATGCGATTCATTCCGGAGAAGAAGAATAATAATAAGAAACGGAGCAGATCCAATAGGGTCCTCACACCATCGGTGCTCGGGCCCTAATTAAAGCTGCAAGCAGCGTTGACCGGGCCCTCGCCGTCTGGCAGTCGCCATCCCGATAGCATCAGGAAAACGGTGCCCAGTTGGCACATGCATTCACAGTAACCCTTTGGACTAACACTAACTGTCTCCCCTCCTGTCTGACTCTTTCTCTTGCCACCCATCCCCCCTCCTTACACTCAGCCACTTACCACACAAACACACACATAGAGTGCAGAGCAGAGTGAGATCAGATATGTTTTTTAATTTTCTTTCATTCGTGGAGTTTTGTATAATTATGAAATGAACTGTGTTTAATCAGAATGAATAGTTATTTGTATGAAAAAAGTTTCAAAGAGTTAGGATGCTGCACTTTAAATATATAATAAATCATTGAAAATTGAAAATGGAAAATGAAATTCTAGGCACGATATCTGCCTCACAAACACAGGAAACAAATATTTGAATGTATTTTGTATTTTTATTTATTTGCCATGGCAGCAGCATTTGATGCATCAGGGACGCCTTTACAGACTCTCATCGGCCGTGTTTTTACATCATTCTGATGAAGTTTGAAGAAAATCGAATACAAATATATTGTTCGTTGTTCGTTCGTGTGTTAGTTCATTAACCATTGTTAACAAAAGAGACCCTATTTTAAATAGTTACCATGTTTTATGATCTACAACCATTTTTAAATATTATTTTAATGATCTATAAGCATCTGTGAAATAATTATAAACAAATTTATTAAAAATAAATACATATTAACTTAGTTGATGTATTTGTTTCTCATTCTAATTAAGTGAACTGAGCAGTATAGTGTCATACTTATAAGATTTTTTATTCTATCAGTGAGATTGTATATATATGTATATAAATCATATAAGTTTTCCTTAAAAGATTAATAAAAGATTTTAATGCTCTTTAAGCACCTATACAAAATAATTATGTAAAAGTACACTGACAGTACAGTATATATAAACTGATTCTATGGATTATTTTCATTCTTATACACTGAGAATGAGCTAAATAGCATTATTGTTCAAACGATTCCTTATTTTATGAGGACCTCTAGTGTTCATCCCTGGTACTAGAGCTTTAATCTGACAAATTTATATGACACTTTTAATGTTTTTGGGGCCTCTGAGCATGATAACCTTTTGAAACTACACGTATTTCCTAAGAATTTCTTGTTCTTTATATGTAAAAAGTTTTGATGAGTTAGAATAATGCAATTTAAAGATATATGGAAATAACTCTTCATCTTTTTTACTGTTACTTTCATAAATCACCACATCAACACCGTTCAAGATATCCCAAAGCCGTTCACATTTTAACATCTTCAGTATCTTGGCATCATGTTGACAAAGTTTGGTGTGAACTGTCTGATTCTGCTATGAGTGATATGAATTTATTCACAGCTATATTTTTCCAAAAATCCACATTCAAATCAAAATAGCTGACTTCCTGTTGGTCGTAGCTAATGGGTATAAATTTTTTGCAAAAAAAATCTGGTGATCAAAAATGATTAGGCTGTAGTTAAGAACTGTTAGTTTTATGGACAGTTAGAATGTTTTGTATATGCAGACAAGGGCTTTATGATGGGCCTGATTTGAATTTAGAAAAATGTTTTATTTCTTAAACATGTTTGAAGTTCTTAATAGATTTCACTGTTGCACATTTAGTCTTTTTATTTTTTTACAGTAATGTGCATTTTGCAGTTTGTTTACATGGTGTACATTGGATGCACATATTTATGACTTCTTGTTACAGTATTCATTTAAAATAAAAGTTGTTTAAAATAAACAACTGTGTGCACCCTATTATTAATGTAGATGTGTATTTCAGTAATACACTTAAGTAGGGGAGTTTTAAGTTACCAGCATTTATATCAAAATATGGATCCCATGTCTGCAAAACTAACATTTTAAATGAAATATTGATAGCTAATCGATATCGAATCGAATTGAATCGAAACCATAAAAATAAGAATCGAATCGAATTGCTAAATTGGTCACAATACCCAGCCCTAATTCACATCCTAATGAATAAACAACCAAGAGTTTAAATATTCCCTTCTATCTCCTCCTCTCTGACTCTCTCTTTCCACCCATCCCCCCTCCCCACTCTCACCCTAACACTCAACAAACACACACCCACTTACCACGCACACACATAAGTGCAGAGCAGAGAGGGATCAGATTTGTTTTTTAATTTTCATTAATTCATAGATCTTTGTATAATTATGAAATGAACGGTGTCTGATCAGAATGACTAGTAGTCTGTATGAAAAAAGTTTCAAAGACTTTGGATGCTGCACTTTAAAGATATAATAAAATTACGGCTATCTTTTTTTACTCCGATTTCAATCAATCACCACATCAACACCGTTCAAGATATCCTAAATCTGCTCGCAATTTAGCATCTTCAGAATGTTGGCATCATGTCAAAAAAGTTTGGTGTGAATTGGTTGGTTTTCCCGAGAGAAGTATATAAAATTCCACAGCCTGATTTTTCCAAATATCCACATTCAAATCAAAATAGCTGACTTCCTGTCGATCGTAGCTAATGGGTGTAAATTAGAAATGTTTCTGGCTTGATTAGATCAATATATGTACCGAGTTTGGTGACTGTAGGACAAACTAAACCCCCAACTTTTGTCAAAAGGTGGCGCTATGGAGCGCCTGCTCCACACCCATTTATGGGCTTTTATCAGTGTCTAAATATCATTAATACAGATGTGTGTGTGAAGTTTCATGAAATTCTGAGTATTTTAAGTGGCTCCAAAACACAAAAAGCTAAAGTTAAAGTTTGATACGTTGCCATGGCAACATGATAAAAGTTATCGATAATGCAATTCACAGATTCTCATTGGCCATGTTTCAACATTATTGAGATGAAGTTTGAAGCAAATTGAGTAAAATTAAGAGGTTGATTTAAAAGCATTTAGAAAATGTTGCGCTTTGTGCTGCCAGTTGGTGGCGCTATAACTTTGACTCCTAATAGTCACATCTCTGTGATCGGCATCATAAGATGAACAAACTGCTGAAGTTTGGTCAAAATCAGACAAAGTGTGTTAAAGTTATTAGACACTTCCTGTTTCTCATTTCTCGCCATAACTTTGTCGCCCCGCCACGGCCAAACCGTTCGAGATATCAAAAATCCCCTGGCAATTTTGCGTCCCCAATGTCTTGAGATCATGCTGACCGAGTTTGGTGGCCATCGGTGGAAAGGTCTAGGAGGAGTATTTCAAATTCCATTGCATGCGCTTTTTAGACATCCCTGAATAGCTGACTTCCTGTAGGGTGAAGCACTGACTTTGAGCATGAAAGTTTTTCAGCCCGATGAGGTCTATATGTGTATGAATTTTGATAACTGTAGGTCAACCGGTGTGCGCTCCAGAGTCCCTCAAATGTATTTTTTTTTCATGCTGTGCCACGCCCCCCCCCAGGTGACCCCCCCATGTCAAAGTTGGTCCGGCCCTGATGGCCGCAGGTTCCAATGTGTGTGCAAAGTTTCAAGAGTTTTCGTGTATGTTAAGGGCCCCGAAATTACCCAAAACATTGATGAAATAATAATAATAATTAAAGCTGCGAGCAGCGATGACCGGGCCCTCGCCATATGCGCAGTCACCATCCCGATAGCATCAGGAAAACAGTGCCCAGTTGGCACATGCATTCACAGTAACCCTTTGCCACTTTGGATTTAAAGTTTACAGAATTGAAAGGGTTAATTAAAATCAACACACAGACACATACACACAATATTTAACATTTTGACATCCAGTTTAATTTGTTAACATTAACTATATTAGTTAACATGAACAATAATTAAATAGCATTTATTAATGTTAATTAATATTAAGCTAAAAAAAAGTATTCATATATTATTAAAAGGTACATTAGTACATTTATTTATATTTGTTAAAAATATTTGTGGGTTCATGTATTAATAATACATTATAAGGGTATTCTTAAGGCATTATAATGAATGCATAATAAATTATAAAAAACCTTATAATATGTTGTTTCATCTCATGAGCATTCATAAGAACAGTTTTAATGTATTAGAATTTTTTTTTTTATTATAGCTTTTATGAGTATGATTACCTCCTCATAGTTATAATGTATAAGTCTCATATTTTGCCATCTTACTGATGTCACTTTACTTAAAGCATACAAAGATCACTTATAAGTAATAATAATAATAATTCTCAAATAGCCATAAGATCAGGTATCAGATCAGATGAATGTATAATATGATCAGTTTAATTATTTTGATGGTACCCGTTAGACAGCTTTTTATAAGTAACTCTGCAACTGCATGTCAGCTAGCAGTAATTATTATTTGTTGTGGTAAATATATGCTAACACTGTATTTAGACAGTTCCCCAAAAGACAAACTGATTATAAGTAACTTTGCAAGAACATGAACCTTCTACTTAGCCTAACATTAAACTAAGTCTACACTGTAAGGAGTGTTAGTTGGTGAGAGTTAGTTGTTAATAGTCAATAGAATAGAATATAATGTAAAAAAATAAATCTAATATGATATAGTCCTTTACAAATGAAGTAGGTTTAAAATGGTGTCTACTGTGTGTTATAAATAATCATAATCTTAAAATTTATAACCTCTAATATTTAAGTATTATAATGTATGATAATTGTTATGAATATTCATTGGATGATATAATATATTATACGTTTTTTTATAATGCATTATGCGTTCATTATAATGCCTTAGAAATACCCTTATAATAGGGGCTTCATAGAAAGTGTTACCAAATCAGTGAGAGACAAACAAAACATTTCATAATTTTTTTATGCCTTTTAGTGTTTATTTTAAAAATAGGTAAAAGTATTTTGACAGTACAGTACATAACAACTCCAAATAAATCTATGCATTCGTTTCTTTGTTGCACATTGAGAATGAACAGAATAGGATTAGAGGTAAAAATATTCCTTATCATACGAGGACCTCTGGTGTTCATCCCTTGTATTACAGTCTTCATTTCTCCCTCTCTCACTTCTGGATACTTTTAATGTTTTTGGGGCCTCTGAGCATGATACAATTTTGATACCAAGCGTATTTTCTAAGAATGATTTGTTCTTCATATATACAAAGTTTTGAAGAGTTGGTATTAGGCACTTTAAAGATATATGAAAATGAATGCTACTTTTTTTTAATGTGACTTTAAAAAATCACCACATCAACACCGTTCAAGATATACCAAATCCGCTCACAATTTAGCATTTTGAGTATATTCTTATCATGTTGACAAAGTTTGGTGTGAACTTCTTGCTTCTGCTTTGTTTAGTATGATTTTATTTACAGCCTGATTTTTCCAAAAATCCACATTCAAATAAAAATAGCCAACTTCCTGTTTATTATAGCTAATGAGTGTTAATTAGAAAGTTGTCCGGATTGATGAGCACAATATACTTACCAATTTTGGTGACTGTAGGCAAAACTAAACCCCCAACTTTTGTCAAAAGGTGGCGCTATAGAGTGCCTCCTCCACGCCCATTTATGGGCTTTTATCAGTATCTAAATATCATTAATACAGATGTGTGTGTTGAGTTTCATGAAATTCTAAGTATTTATAGTGGCTCGAAAACACAAAAAACTAAAGTTAAAGTTTGACACGTTGCCATGGCAACATGATAAAAGTTATCGATAATGCCCTTCACAGATTCTCTTCGGCCCTGTTTCAACATTATTGGGATGAAGTTTGAAGCAAATTGAGTAAAATTAAGAGGCTGATTTAAAAGCATTTAGAAAACGTTGTGCTTTCTGCTGCCAGTTGGTGGCGCTATAACTTTTACTCATAATAGTCATATCTCTGTGATTGGCATCATACGATGAACAAACTGCTGAAGTTTGGTCACAATCAGACAAAGTGTGTTAAAGCTATTAGACACTTCCTGTTTCTCATTTCTCGCCATAATTTTGTCACCCCGCCACGGCCAAACCGTTCGAAATATCAAAATTCCCTTGGCAATTTTGCGTCTCCAATGTCTTGAGATCATGTTGACCGAGTTTGGTGGCCATCGGTGGAAAGGCCTAAGAGGAGTATTTCAAATTCCATTGCATGCGCTTTTTAGACATCCCTGAATAGCTGACTTCCTGTTAGGCGAAGCACTGACTTTGAGCATGAACGTTGTTCAGCCCGATGAGGTCTATATGTGTATGAATTTTGATAACTGTAGGTCATCCGGTGTGTGCTCCAGAGTCCCTGAAAATTCGTAATTTTTAACGTGATGCCACGCCCCCCCCAGGTGACCCCCCCATGTCAAAGTTTGTCCGGCCCTGATGGCCGCAGGTTCCAATGTGTGTGCAAAGTTTCAAGAGTTTTCGTGTATGTTAAGGGCCCCGAAATGACCCAAAACATTGATGAAATAATAATAATAATAATAATTAAAGCTGCAAGCAGCGATGGTAGGGCCCTCGCACTCGGGCTCACCGCCGATCGGTGGCGAATGGTGGGCACTATGCTATTAACTCAGAAAATGTAGGAGGAATATATCAAAGTCATTGATATGTGCCAATCTTCCTTCTGCCAGCTGGTGGCGCTATGCCTATAACTGAATATTGGCATGCAGATGTGTTCAGGCCAGTGCTTTTATCAAACATATGAAGTTTGGTGAAGCTTGAACATGGCATGCTTGAGTGTAAGTCATGACATATCCTGCTGCCAACAGGTGGCGCTATTACAAAATATTGGCTTTTAGATGTCTTCAAGCCAGGCCTATTGGCAAACATGTCAAGTTTGGTGCAAATTGTACATTGCATGCTTAAGTTAGTGTAAAACAAGTAATTTGCTGTTGCCAGCTGGTGGCGCTATGACTATAACTAAATATTGGCATGTAAATGTATTCAGGCCAAGACTCTTATCAAACATATTAAGTTTGGGGCTGATTGGACATTGCATGCCTGAGTTACAGTAACTTCCTGTTTCATTGCATTAAGAGTATGCTTTAGCACTTAGCTAAATGTTGCTAACATGTTTCTAGCATGTTGCTACCCTATTTAACACTTGTTGATATTTTTAAAATGTTGCTTGGCATCCACAACAGTATTAAACATGTGACTTCCTGTTGCCAGCAGGTGGCACTATCACTATAACTGAATATGGGCATGGGCTTGTGTTCAGACCAGGACTCTTATCAAACATATTAAGCTTGGGTCAGATTGGACATTGTATGCATGAGTTACACTTATTTTTCTTTGTATTAATATCATGCTTTAGCTCTCAGCTAAGTGTTGCTAGCATGTTTTAACATGATTCTAACATGATGCTAGCCTATTTAAAACTTGCTAAAGCTTTTTATTATGTTGCTAGGAGTCCGTAACACCATTAAACATCACTTCCTGTTGTCAGCAGGTGGCGCTGTGACTATAACTGAATATGGGCATGTATATATCTTCAGGCCAGGAGTCTTATCAAACGTGAAGTTTGGGGCTGATTGGACATTGCATGTCTGAGTTGCAGTAACTTCCTGTTTTATGTCTTTAACAACATGCTTTAGCACTAAGTAAGTGTTGCTAGCATGTTTGAGTACGTTTTAAACTAGTTTAGCACTCAATGGCTTTTTTAGTGTGTTGCTAATAGTGTGTCACAGTGTTAAACATGTCACTTCCTGTTGACAGTAGGTGGCGCTATAACTATAACTGAATATTGGCATGTAGATATCTTCAGGCCAGGACTGTTATCAAACATGTGAAGTTTGGGGCTGATTGGACATTGCATGCCTGAGTTACAGTAACTTCCTGTTTCATTGCATTAAGACTATGCTTTAGCACTTAGCTAAATGTTGCTAAAATGTTATAGCATGTTTCTAGCATGTTGCTACCCTGTTTAACAGTTGTTGATTTTTTTAAAAATGTTGCTAGGCATCCACAACAGTATTAAACATGTGGCTTCCTGTTACCAGCTGGTGGCGCTATGACTATAACTGAATACGGGCATGGACGTGTGTTTAGGCCAGGATTCTTATCAAACATGTTAAGTTTGGGGCTGATTGGACATGGTATGCCTGAGTTAGAGTAACTTCCTGTTTTATTGTATAATTAGCATGCTTTAGCATATTAGCTAAGTGTTGCTAGCATGCTTTATTATTTTTGTAGCATGTTGAATATTAAGTTTGGGTCAGATTCAACAGTATATACATGAGTTACAGCAATTTCCTTTTGTATTTGTATTAATAGCATGCTTTAGCTCTTAGCTAAGTGTTGCTAGCATGTTTTAGCATGTTTGTAGCATGTTGCTAGCCTATTTAAGACTTGTTAACGCTTTTCAATATGTTGCTAAGAGTCCGTAACAGTGTTAAATATGTAATTTCCTGTTGTCAGCAGGTGGCGCTATGACTATAACTGAATATGGGCACTGACGTGTGTTCAGGACCGGACTGTCATCAAACATGTGAAGTTTGAGGCAGATCGGACATCGTATGCCTGAGTTATAGCAACTTCCTTTTTCATGGCGAAACATCAAAGTTTGTCCGGCCGCCACGGACACGCCCTTCGACGAAAACTCTAAAGCTTCGCAATTTAACATCGCAAAGGCCTTATGATGACACTCAGCAAATTTGAAGATGATCGGATAAAAACTGTAGGAGGAGTTCGTTAAAGTATGAGGCCTGAAAATGGCAAAAACTGCACAAAAATCGTACAGGAAATTCAATATAACGGACTTCCTGTTGGGTTTCGGATGTTGCACCAGGAGACTTTTTTGTAGGTATTGGTGTGTTACATATGTGTACCGAGTTTCGTACATGTACGTGAAACGTAGCTCGAGGGGCACTCCGTTGAAATATTATAGGTGGCGCTATCGAGCCATTTTGCCACACCCACTTTTGAAAACCATATCAGATGTAAATTTTCGCCAGGTCTGATGCGTGTGCAAAGTTTCGTGAGTTTTCGGGCATGTTTAGGCCCTCAAAAAGACTTTTCATTTTGGAGAAGAAGAAGAAGAAGAAGAATTAAAGCTGCAAGCAGCGATGAACGGGCCCTCGCACACGGGCTCACCGCCGACCGGTGGCTTTAGGAACACAGCAAACGGTGGGCAGTATGCTTTTAA
This sequence comes from Garra rufa, assembly GCF_049309525.1. Classification (NCBI taxonomy): domain Eukaryota; kingdom Metazoa; phylum Chordata; class Actinopteri; order Cypriniformes; family Cyprinidae; genus Garra; species Garra rufa. Next base: position 2,028,438 of record NC_133381.1, on the reverse strand, counting down.
TACAGTAAATGTAGGAAAAATAGATCAAAGTCACTTAAATGTGCCAAATTACCTGCTGCCAGCTGGTGGCGCTATGCATATAACTGATTATTGGCATGTAGATGTGTTCAGGCCACCACTTTCATCAATCTTATGAAGTTTGGTGCAGATTGACCTTGGTATGTTTGAGTTAGTGAAAGATGTTGCCAACAGGTGGCACTATGATAATATCTGAATATTGGCCTTTAGGTGTCTTCAGGCCAGGACTCTTACCAAACCAGTGAAGTTTGAGGCAGATCGGACATTTTATGGCTGAGTTATAACAACTTATATGTCTATGGCGAAACATCAAACTTTGTCATGCCGCCACAGACACGCCCTTTAACGAAAACTCAAGATCTTCACAATTTAACATCTCTAAGGCCTCTAGATCAGAATGGCCAAATATAATGTTAACATCATTAAATCTCTAGGAGGAGTTTGATACAAGTCATTTCCTGTTGCCAACAGGTGGCGCTGTGATTATAATAGAATATTGGCCTTCAGATGTGTTCAGGCCAGGACTCTTATGGAATATGTGAAGTTTGAGGCAAATCGGACATTTTATGGCTGAGTTATAACAAGTTTTATATCCATGGCAAGACCTCGAAATTTGTCAGGCCGCCACGGACACGCCCTTTACCGAAAACTCAAGATCTTCACAATTTAACATCGCTACGGCCTTTATATTAGACTGACCGATTTTGGTGTTGATCTGAATAAATCTCTAGGAGGAGTTGGTTGTAGAGTACAGCATGACACTTCCTGTTGCCTGCAGGTGGCGCTATGACTATAACTGAATATGGGCATCTAGATGTCTTCAGGTCAGGAGTGTTATCACACATGTGAAGTTTGGGACAGATAGGACATTGTATGCCTGAGTTATAGCAACTTCCTTTTTCATGGCGAAACATCGAAATTTGCGAGGCCGCCACGGACACGCCCTCCGATGAAAACTCTAGATCTTCACAATTTAACGTCACAAAGGGCTTTAGACTAGACTCTGCAAATTTGGCGTTGATCCGAATAAATCTGTAGGAGGAGTTCGTTCAAGTACGACACCTGAAAAAGGCAAAAATGACACAAATTTTGCTGAGAATATTAATATTAACCGACTTCCTGTTGGGTTCCGGATTTTGTTCCAAGAGGCTTTTTTGTAGGTATTGGTGAGTTACATGTGTGTACCGATTTCGGTGCATGTACGTGAATCACAGCTGAAAGCGCACACCGCTGAACGTCTAAAGGTGGCGCTGTCGAGCCATTTTGCCACACCCACTTCTGAAACCCAAATCAGACGTAAATTTTCGCCAGGTTTGATGTGTGTGCAAAGTTTTGTGAGTTTTCGGGAATGTTTAGGTCCTCTAAAATGCGATTCACTTTGGAGAAGAAGAAGAATAATAATAATAATTAAAGCTGCAAGCAGCGATGAACGGGCCCTCGCACCCGGGCTCACCGCCGACCGGTGGCTTTAGGAAAACAGCAAATGGTGGGTAGTATGCTTTTAATACAGTAAAAATAGGAGAAATATGTCAAAGTCACTTAAATGTGCCAAATTTCCTGCTGCCAGCTGGTGGCGCTATGCATATAACTGATTATTGGCATGTAGATGTGTTCAGGCCACCACTTTCATCAAACATATGAAGTTTGGTGCAGATTGACCTTGGTATGTTTGAGTTAGTGCAAGATATGATATATCCTGCTGCCAATAGGTGGCGCTATAATAATATCTGTATATTGGCCTTTAGATGTCTTCAGGCCAGGACTCTTACCAAACATGTGAAGTTTGAGGCAGATCGGACATTTTATGGCTGAGTTATAACAACTTTTATGTCCATGGCGAAACATCAAACTTTGTCAGGCCGCCATGGACACGCCCTTTAACGAAAACTCAAGATCTTCACAATTTAACATCTCTAAGGCCTCGAGATCAGACTGACCAAATATAATGTTAATATCATTAAATCTCTAGGAGGAGTTTGGTACAAGTCATTTCCTGTTGCCAACAGGTGGCGCTGTGATTATAATAGAATATAGGCCTTCAGATTGGTTCAGGCCAGGACTCTTATCGAACATGTGAAGTTTGAGGCAAATCGGACATTTTATGGCTGAGTTATAACAAGATTTATATCCATGGCGAGACCACGAAATTTGCCAGGCCGCCACGGACACGCCCTTCAACGAAAACTCAAGATCTTCGCAATTTAACATCGCTAAAGCCTTTTTATTAGACTGACCGATTTTGGTGTTGATCTGATTAAATCTCCAGGAGGAATTTGTTGCAGAGTACAGCATGACACTTCCTGGTGCCTGCAGGTGGCGCTATGAGTAAAACTAAATATGGGCATGTAGATGTCTTCAGGTCAGGAGTGTTATCACACATGTGAAGTTTGGGGCAGATCGGGCATTTTATGCCTGAGTTATAGCAACTTCCTTTTTCATGGCGAAACATCGAAATTTGCGAGGCCGCCACGGACACGCCCTCTGATGAAAACTCTAGATCTTCGCAATTTAACGTCACAAAGGGCTTTAGATTAGACTCACCAAATTTGGTGTTGATCCGAATAAATCTCTAGGAGGAGTTCGTTCAAGTATGACGCCTGAAAATGGCAAAAATGACACAAATTTTGCTAAGAAAATTAATAATAACCGACTTCCTGTTGGGTTTCGGATTTTGTCCCAGGAGGCTTTTTTGTAGGTATTGGTGAGTTACATGTGTGTACCGATTTGCGTGCATGTACGTGAATCACAGCTGAATGCGCACACCGCGGAACGTGTAAAGGTGGCGCTATTGAGCCATTTTGCCACACCCACTTCTGCAACCCATATCAGACGTCCATTTTCGCCAGGTTTGATGTGTGTGCAAAGTTTCATGAGTTTTCGGGTATGTTTAGGCCCTCAAAAATGCGATTCATTCCGGAGAAGAAGAATAATAATAATTAAAGCTGCAAGCAGCGATGAACGGGCCCTCGCACACGGGCTCACCGCCGACCGGTGGCTTTAGGAACACAGAAAATGGTGGGTAATATGCTTTTAATACAGTAAAAATAGGAGAAATATGTCAAAGTCACTTAAATGTGCCAAATTTCCTGCTGCCAGCTGGTGGCGCTATGCCTATAACTGATTATTGGCATGTAGATGTGTTCAGGCCACCACTTTCATCAAACATATGAAGTTTGGTGCAGATTGACCTTGGTATGTTTGAGTTAGTGAAAGACATGATATATCTTGCTGCCAACAGGTGGCGCTATGATAATATCTGAATATTGGCCTTTAGGTGTCTTCAGGCCAGGACTCTTACCAAACCTGTGAAGTTTGAGGCAGATCGGACATTTTATGGCTGAGTTATAACAACTTCTATGTCCATGGCGAAACATCAAACTTTGTCACGCCGCCACAGACACGCCCTTTAACGAAAACTCAAGATCTTCGCAATTTAACATCTCTAAGGCCTCTAGATCAGACTGACCAAATATAATGTTGATATCATTAAATCTCTAGGAGGAGTTTGATACAAGTCATTTCCTGTTGCCAACAGGTGGCGCTGTGATTATAATAGAATATTGGCCTTCAGATGTGTTCAGGCCAGGACTCTTATCTAATATGTGAAGTTTGAGGCAAATCGGACATTTTATGGCTGAGTTATAACAAGTTTTATATCCATGGCGAGACCTCAAAATTTGTCAGGCCGCCACGGACACGCCCTTTACCGAAAACTCAAGATCTTCACAATTTAACATCGCTACGGCCTTTATATTAGACTGACCGATTTTGGTGTTGATCTGAATAAATCTCTAGGAGGAGTTGGTTGTAGAGTACAGCATGACACTTCCTGTTGCCTGCAGGTGGCGCTATGACTATAACTGAATATGGGCATGTAGATGTCTTCAGGTCAGGAGTGTTATCACACATGTGAAGTTTGGGACAGATAGGACATTGTATGCCTGAGTTATAGCAACTTCCTTTTTCATGGCGAAACATCGAAATTTGCGAGGCCGCCACGGACACGCCCTCCGATGAAAACTCTAGATCTTCACAATTTAACGTCACAAAGGGCTTTAGACTAGACTCTGCAAATTTGGTGTTGATCCGAATAAATCTGTAGGAGGAGTTCGTTCAAGTACGACACCTGAAAAAGGCAAAAATGACACAAATTTTGTTGAGAATATTAATATTAACCGACTTCCTGTTGGGTTCCGGATTTTGCTCCAAGAGGCTTTTTTGTAGGTATTGGTGTGTTACATGTGTGTACCGATTTCTGTGCATGTACGTGAATCACAGCTGAAAGCGCACACCGCGGAACGTGTAAAGGTGGCGCTGTCGAGCCATTTTGCCACACCCACTTCTGAAACCCATATCAGACGTAAATTTTCGCCAGGTTTGATGTGTGTGCGAAGTTTCATGAGTTTTCGGGTATGTCTAAGCCCTCAAAAATGCGATTCATTTTGGAGAAGAATAATAATAATAATAATAATAATAATAATAATAATAATAATAATAAACGAAGCAGATCCAATAGGGTCCTCACACCATCGGTGCTCGGGCCCTAATAAGAAACGGAGCAGATCCAATAGGGTCCTCACACCATCGGTGCTCGGGCCCTAATAATAAACGGAGCAGATTCAATAGGGTCCTCACACCATCGGTGCTCGGGCCCTAATTAAAGCTGCGAGCAGCGATGAACGGGCCCTCGCACCTGGGCTCACCGCCGACCGGTGGCTTCAGGAAATCAGCAAACGGTGGGCAGTATGCTTTTAATACAGTAAATGTAGAAAAAATATGTCATAAGTCATTTAAATGTGCCAAACTTGCCACTGCCAGATGGTGGCGCTATGCCTATAACTGATTATTGGCATGTAGATGTGTTCAGGCCAGCACTATTATCAAACATATGAAGTTTGGTGCAGACTGACCTTGGTATGTTTGAGTTAGTGAAATATATGAGATATCCTGCTGCCAACAGGTGGTGCTATGATAATATCTGAATATTGGTCTTTAGGTGTCTTCAGGCCAGGACTCTTACCAAACCTGTGAATTTTGTGGCAGATCAGACATTTTCAGGCTAAGTTATAACCACTTCTATGTCTATGCAGAAACATCAAACTTTGTCAGGCCACCCCGCACATGCCCTTTAATGAAAACTCAAGATCTTCACAATTTAACATCTCTAAGGCCTCAAGATCAGACTGACCAAATATAATGTTGATTTAATTAAATGCAATCAATGCAAGGACTTCAGATAGATGCCAACTGTGAACCAGTATGCTACAAATAAGAACATGTAATTCATGATGATAGCAAAATGTTATTATTGCTTCCTCTATATCCACCACTTCTGCTTAAATGTCATTGTTACCTATCTTTACAATTTTTGTATAATATATTTTTGTATAAAATCAATTGTTGTCATAACTAAGAATCAATAAGGAAGACGGTGCCCAGTTGGCACATGCATTCACAGTAACCATCTGCTAGTTTGGATTTTAAGTTTACAGAATTAAAAGGGTTACACTTTAAAATCAACACACAGACACATACACACAAAATATAAAATGTTGCCATCCAGTTTCATTTGTTAAAATTAACTATATCAGTTAACATGACCAATAAATAAATAGCATTTATTAATGTTAATTAATATTAAGCTAAGAAAAAGTATTCATATAAAGTTTATGTACTGTGAATTAACATGAACATGAACACAGTTCATGTGGGTGTACAGCAATACACAATAAAGTGCTCTATAAACGCTCCATTCTTTCAAAATATCTTTAAAAATCAAGTTGAGTATTTTAACGGGGTGATATATATATTTATAACTGTTCTTAAAATTATGGTTTTCAGATGTTTTGAAGAGATAACAGTAACGTTTGTTTTGTTGTCAAAGTTTGTCTTAATTTTTTATTATTATTATTTTATATTCAATAAATAACACTATGTAAATATTGTCTATCAATGAAGATAAATTGATCATGCTAAAAAGTTGTATTTTTTTAAATCTTTTGCTATGTGACTGAATAGGACAAGTTCATGGTACAGTTAAGTACAAAATAAATAAAAAACAACAACTGCAAAATACGAACAATGAAAGACTTAGTGACCCTTTATATTTTCTCAAAATATCAGACTCTCAAAGATCAGACATATTTATGTAATTACACTACATACAGTATGTGCATTTTGTTCAAAGATGGTCTGTAGGATGGCTCTCTACTCTGTCACCCTCTCTGCCTCTCCCCCCTCCCCCCTGCAATAATGAGCTTCTCTGTGCCTGACTGAACGCACACACATACTGTAGAGACATTCACCAGAGTGACAGCAGGTTTCTGAGTTATCTTTTTAATTTTCTTTAATTCATTGAAGCTTGTATAAAATTTATATTTCCAGCACTTGCTCAGAATGATTAGATCTCTGTGTGAAAAAAGTTTTAAAGAGTTTGGATGCTGCACTTTAAAGATATAAAAAATGAGGGTTATGTTTTTTACTACATCTTTAAAAAATCACCACGTCAACACCGTTCGAGATAACCAAAATCCGCTCGCAATTTAACATCTTCAGAATCTTCTCTTCATGTTAAAAAAGTTTGGTGTGAACAGCTGGTTGTTCTTAGGAGTAGTGTGAATTTGTTTACTACCTGATTTTTCAAAAAATCCACCTTCAAATCAAAATAGCCGGCTTTCTGTAGGTCTTAGCTAATGAGTTTGATTTAGAAAGTTGTCCAGATTGATGAGAACAATATATGTACAGAGTTTGGTGACTGTAGGAAAAACTAACCCCCCAACTTTTGTCAAAAGATGGCGCTATAGAGTGCCTGCTCCACGCCCATTTATGACCTTTTGCCAGTGTCTAACTATCATTAATATTGATGTGTGTGTTGAGTTTCATGAAATTCTAAGCATGTTATCTGCCTCGAAAAGACAGGAATGTAATTCTAAAGTTTGACACGTTGCCATGGCAACAGCATTTGATTTATCATCGAGCCCTTTACATATTCTTATCGGCCGTGTTTTGACATGATTTTGATGAAGTTTAAAGAAAATCGAGTAAAATTAAGAGGCTGATTTCAAAGCATTTTGAAAATGACACGTTTCCTGCTGCCAGTTGGTGGCGCTATAACTTTGACTCATAATAGTCACATTTATGGAATCGGCATCATACAACGAACAAACTGGTGAAGTTTCATCAGAATCAGGCAATGTGTGCAACAGTTATTAGACACTTCCTGTTTCTCATTTCTCGCCATAACTTTGTCGCCTTGCCACGGCCAAACCGTTCGAGATATCAAAAATCTCCTCGCAATTTAGCGTCCCCAATGTCTTGAGATCATGCTGACCGAGTTTGGTGACAATCCCATGGAATTCCTGGGAGGAGTACGTTAAATTCCAGAGCATGCGCTTTTTAAACAGCCCTAAATATCTCACTTCCTGTTCCGTGGAGCCCATGACATAGAGTACAAAAGTTGTTCAGCTCGATGAGTTCTATATGTGTACCGAGTTTCATATCAATACGCGCAAGTATGTGTGCGCAGTACATCAAGTTTTCAAACTGTGTTCCAGGGGGCGCTGTAGAGGCCCTGAACCACGCCCGGGTCCCAGCCTCTGTGGCGTCCGGACGACGGCAGATTCCGACGTGTGTGCAAATTTTCAAGAGTTTTTGAGTATGTTAAGGCCCCCAAAAGTGCCCCAACGGTTGAAAAAAAAAAAAAAAAAAAAAAAAAAAATAAGAATCCTTAGAAGAACATTAAAGCTGCGAGCAGCGATGAACGGGCCCTCGCACCCGGGCTCACCGCCGACCGGTGGCTTCAGGAAAACAGCAAACGGTGGGCAGTATGCTTTTAATACAGTAAATATAGAAAAAATATGTCATAAGTCATTTAAATGTGCCAAACTTGCCGCTGCCAGCTGGTGGCGCTATGCCTATAACTGATTATTGGCATGTAGATGTGTTCAGGCCAGCACTATTATCAAACATATGAAGTTTGGTGCAGATTGACCTTGGTATGTTTGAGTTAGTGAAATATATGAGATATCCTGCTGCCAACAGGTGGCGCTATGATAATATCTGAATATTGGTCTTTAGGTGTCTTCAGGCCAGGACTCTTACCAAACCTGTGAAGTTTGAGGCAGATCGGACATTTTCAGGCTAAGTTATAACCACTTCCATGTCTATGCAGAAACATCAAACTTTGTCAGGCCACCACGGACTTGCCCTTTAATGAAAACTCAAGATCTTCACAATTTAACATCTCTACGGCCTCAAGATCAGACTGACCAAATATAATGTTGATTTAATTAAATGCAATCAATGCAAGGACTTCAAATAGATGCCAACTGTGAACCAGTATGCTACAAATAAGAACATGTAATTCATGATGATAGCAAAATGTTATTATTGCTTCCTTTATATCCACCACTTCTGCTTAAATGTCATTGTTACCTATCTGTACAATTTTTGTATAATATATTTTTGTATAAAATCAATTGTTGTCATAACTAAGAATCAATAAGGAAGACGGTGCCCAGTTGGCACATGCATTCACAGTAACCATCTGCTAGTTTGGATTTTAAGTTTACAGAATTGAAAGGGTTACACTTTAAAATCAACACACAGACACATACACACAAAATATAAAATGTTGCCATCCAGTTTCATTTGTTAAAATTAACTATATCAGTTAACATGACCAATAAATAAATAGCATTTATTAATGTTAATTAATATTAAGCTAAAAAAAAGTATTCATATAAAGTTTATGTACAGTGAATTAACATGAACATGAACACAGTTCATGTGGGTGTACAGCAATACACAATAAAGTGCTCTATAAACGCTTCATTCTTTCAAAATATCTTTAAAAATCAGGTTGAGTATTTTAACGGGGTGATATATATATTTATAACTGTTCTTAAAATTATGGTTTTCAGATGTTTTGAAGAGATAACAGTAACTTTTGTTTTGTTGTCAAAGTTTGTCATAATTTTTTATTATTATTATTTTATATTCAATAAATAACACTATGTAAATATTGTCTATCAATGAAGATAAATTGATCATGCTAAAAAGTTGTATTTTTTTTAAATCTTTTGCTATGTGACTGAATAGGACAAGTTCATGGTACAGTTAAGTAAAAAATAAATAAAAACAACAACTGCAAAATACGAACAATGAAAGACAAAGTGACCCTTTATATTTTCTCAAAATATCAGACTCTCAAAGATCAGACATATTTATGTAATTAAAATACATATGTGCATTTTTTGTTCAAAGATGGTCTGTAGAATGGCTCTCTACTCTGTCACCCTCTCTGCCTCTCACCCCTCCCCCCTGCAATAATGAGCTTCTCTGTGCCTGACTGAACGCACACACATACTGTAGAGACATTCACCAGAGTGACAGCAGGTTTCTGAGTTATTTTTTTAATTTTCTTTAATTCATTGAAGCTTGTATAAAATTTATATTTCCAGCACTTGCTCAGAATGATTAGATCTCTGTGTGAAAAAAGTTTTAAAGAGTTTGGATGCTGCACTTTAAAGATATAAAAAAATAGGGTTATGTTTTTTACTATATCTTTAAAAAGTCACCACGTCAACACCATTCGAGATATCCAAAATCCGCTCGCAATTTAACATCTTCAGAATCTTCTCTTCATGTTAAAAAAGTTTGGTGTGAACAGCTGGTTGTTCTTAGGAGTAGTGTGAATTTGTTTACTACCTGATTTTTCAAAAAATCCACCTTCAAATCAAAATAGCCGGCTTTCTGTTGGTCTTAGCTAATGAGTTTGATTTAGAAAGTTGTCCAGATTGATGAGAACAATATATGTACAGAGTTTGGTGACTGTAGGAAAAACTAACCCCCCAACTTTTGTCAAAAGATGGCGCTATAGAGTGCCTGCTCCACGCCCATTTATGACCTTTTGCCAGTGTCTAACTATCATTAATATTGATGTGTGTGTTGAGTTTCATGAAATTCTAAGCATGTTAACTGCCTCGAAAAGACAGGAATCTAATTTTAAAGTTTGACATGTTGCCATGGCAACAGCATTCGATTTATCATCGACCCCTTTACATATTCTTATCGGCCGTGTTTTGACATGATTTTGATGAAGTTTAAAGAAAATCGAGTAAAATTAAGAGGCTGATATCAAAGCATTTTGAAAATGACACACTTCCTGCTGCCAGTTGGTGGCGCTATAACTTTGACTCATAATAGTCACATTTATGGAATCGGCATCATACAACGAACAAACTGGTGAAGTTTCATCAGAATCAGGCAATGTGGTCAACAGTTATTAGACACTTCCTGTTTCTCATTTCTCGCCATAACTTTGTCGCCTTGCCACGGCCAAACCGTTCGAGATATCAAAAATCTCCTCGCAATTTAGCGTCCCCAATGTCTTGAGATCATGCTGACCGAGTTTGGTGACAATCCCATGGAATTCCTGGGAGGAGTACGTTAAATTCCAGAGCATGCGCTTTTTAAACAGCCCTAAATATCTCACTTCCTGTCAGGTGGAGCCTATGACATAGAGTACAAAAGTTGTTTGGCTCAGTGAGATCTATATGTGTACCGAGTTTCATATCAATACATGCAAGTATGTGTGCGCAGTACATCAAGTTTTCAAACTGTGTTCCAGGGGGCGCTGTAGAGGCCCTGAACCACGCCCGGGTCCCAGCCTCTTTGGCGTCCTGATGGCCGCAGATTCCGACGTGTGTGCAAATTTTCAAGAGTTTTTGAGTATGTTAAGGCCCCCAAAAGTGCCCGGAAGGTTGAAAAAAAGAAAAAAAAAAAAAAAATAATAACCCTTAGAAGAACAATAGGGCCTTCGCCCTTTTGGGCTCGGGCCCTAATTAAAGCTGCAAGCAGCGATGACCGGGCCCTCGCCGACTGTGCAGTCGCCATCCCGATAGCATCAGGAAAACGGTGCCCAGTTGGCACATGCATTCACAGTAACCATTTGGACTAACCGTAACTGTCTTTCCTCCTCTCTGACTCTTTCTCTTACCACCCATCCCCCCTCCTTACACTCAGCCACTTACCACACAAACAAGAGTGCAGAGCAGAGTGAGATCAGATATGTTTTTTTTATTTTCTTTCATTCGTGGAGTTTTGTATAATTATGAAATGTACTGTGTTTGATCAGAATGAATCGTTATTTTTTTGGAAAAAAGTTTCAAAGGGTTAGGATGCTGCACTTTAAATATATAATAAATCATTGAAAATTGAAAATGAAAAATGAAATTCTATGCACGCTATCTGCCTCAAAAACACAGGAAACAAATATTTGAACTTTATTTTTTGTTTTATTTATTTGCCATGGCAACAGCATTTGATGCATCAGGGACGCCCTTTACAGACTCTCATCGGCAGTGTTTTTACATTATTCTGATGAAGTTTGAAGAAAATCGATTACAAATATACTGTTCGTTGTTCGTTCGTGTTTGTTAGTTCATTAACCATTGTTAACAAAAGAGACCCTATTTTAAATAGTTACCATGTTTTATGGTCTACAAGCATTTTTAAATAGTATTTTAATAATCTATAAGCATCTGTGAAATAATTATAAACAAATATATTAAAAATAAATACATATTAACTTAGTTGATTTGTTTGGCCTTTTTGTATTTGTTTCTCATTCTAATTAAGTGAACTGAGCAGTATAGTGTCATACTTATAAAATATTTTGTTCTATCAGTGAGAGTGTATATATGTATTTAAATCATATAATTTTTCCTTAAAAGATTAAAAAAAAAAAGATTTTAATGCTCTTTAAGCACCTATACAAAATAATTATGTAAAATTACACTGACAGTACAGTATATATCAACTGATTCTATGGATTATTGTCATTCTTATACACTGACAATGAGCTAAATAGCATTAGAGGTCAAACGATTCCTTATCTTATGAGGACCTCTAGTGTTCATCTCTGGTATTAGAGCTTTAATCTGAAAAATTTATATGACACTTTTAATGTTTTTGGGGCCTCTGAGCATGATAACATTTTGAAACTACACGTATTTCCTAAGAATTTCTTGTTCTTTATATGTAAAAAGTTTTGATGAGTTAGAATAATGCAATTTAAAGATATATGAAAATAACTCTTCATCTTTTTTATTGTTACTTTCATAAATCACCACATCAACACCGTTCAAGATATCCCAAAGCCGTTCACAATATAGGGAACATTTTCCCAATATTCTGAGGATGATGATAAGAACATGTAATTCATGATGATAACAAAATGTTATTATTGCTTGCTTTACGTCCACCACTTCTGCTTAAATGTCATCGTTACCTATCTGTTCAATTTGTGTGTGGATATTCCTTTGCAGGTAACTCCTGTTATAAGACATCACTTTTAAGCGCTACATAACTAAGAAAGAATCAATTAGGAAAACGGTGCCCAGTTGGCACATGCATTCACAGTAACCCTCAGCCAGTTTGGATTTAAAGTTTACTGAATTGAAAGGGTTAGACTTTAAAATCAACACACAGACACATACACACAATATATAAAATTGCCAACCAGTGTCATTTGTTAACATTAACTATATTATTTAACATGAACAATAATTAAATAGTATTTATTAATGTTAATTAATATTAACCTAAAAAAAGTATTCATATATTGTTTAATGGTAAAATAGTATATTTTAACATTAGTTTATGTACTGTGAATTAACATGAACATGAACACAGTTCATGTGGGTGTACAGCAATACACAAAGTGCTCTATAAACGCTTCTTTCTTTCAAAATATCTTTAAAAATCAAGTTTAGTATTGTAATGGGGCGATATATATATGGTATAATGGTATAATTTTCAGATGTTTTGAACAGATAACAGCAAAGTTTGTCTTGAAATTGTTAATTTAAATTTTATATTCAATAAATAACACTATGAAAATAAATGTCTATCAATGAAGATAAATTGCTCATGATAAAAAGCTGTATTTTTCTTAATCTTTTGCTATGTGACTGAATAGGACAAGTTCATGGTACAGTTCAGTAAAAAATAAATAAAAAAACAACTGCAAAATACAAACAATGAAAGACTTAGTGACCCTTTATATTTTCTCAAAATATCAGACTCTCAAAGATCAAACATATTTATGTAACATCAATGTGCATTTTTTCCTCAAAGATGGTCTTTAGCAAGACAGCATGTTCTACTCTCTCTCCCTCTCTCCCTTTCACCCCTCCCCCTTCAGTCTCTCTTCAGTCACTCAATGGTGACTCAACACAGACACTCAAGGCAGAGTGACAGCAGGTTTCTGATTTCTTTTTTTAATTTTCTTTAATTCGTAGAAGCTTGAATTAAATTGATATTTACAGCACTTGCTCAGAATGATAAGATCTCTGTGTGAAAAAAGTTTTAAATAGTTAAGATGCTGCACTTTAAAGATATAGAAAATGACGGTTATACATCTTTAAAAAATCACCACGTCAACACCGTTCAAGATATCCCAAAACTGCTCGCAATTTAACATCTTCTGAATCTTCTCTCCATGTTAAAAAAGTTTGGTGTGAACAGCTTGTTCTTCTTAGGAGGAGTATAAATTTGTTTACAGCCTGATTTTTCCAAAAATCCACATTCAAATCAAAATAGCCGGCTTCCTGTTGGTCTTAGCTAATGAGTTTAATTTAGAAAGTTGTCCAGATTGATGAGAACAATATATGTACAGAGTTTGGTGACTGTAGGAAAAACTAACCCCCCAACTTTTGTCAAAAGATGGCGCTATAGAGTGCCTGCTCCACGCCCATTTATGATCTTTTGCCAGTGTCTAACTATCATTAATATTGACGTGTGTGTTGAGTTTCATGAAATTCTAAGCATGTTATCTGCCTCGAAAAGACAGGAATCTAATTTTAAAGTTTGAGACGTTGCCATGGCAACAGCATTTGATTTATCATCGACCCCTTTACATATTCTTATCGGCCGTGTTTTGACATGATTTTGATGAAGTTTAAAGAAAATCAAGTAAAATTAAGAGGCTGATTTCAAAGCATTTTGAAAATGACACGCTTCCTGCTGCCAGTTGGTGGCGCTATAACTTTGACTCATAATAGTCACCTTTATGGAATCGGCATCATACAACGAACAATCTGGTGAAGTTTCATCAGAATCAGGCAATGTGTGCAACAGTTATTAGACACTTCCTGTTTCTCATTTCTCGCCATAACTTTGTCGCCTTGCCACGGCCAAACCGTTCGAGATATCAAAAATCTCCTCGCAATTTAGCGTCCCCAATGTCTTGAGATCATGCTGACCGAGTTTGGTGACAATCGTATGGAAATCCTGGGAGGAGTACGTTAAATTCCAGAGCATGCGCTTTTTATACAGCCCTAAATATCTCACTTCCTGTTGCATTGAGAAAATGACATAGAGTACAAAAGTTGTTCAGCTCAATGAGTTCTATATGTGTACCGAGTTTCATATGTGTACGTTCAAGTATGTGTGCTATATGGCCCTCAAAATTCCAGGGGGCGCTGTAGAGTCCCCTTGCCACGCCCCGGTACCAGCCTCTGTGGCGTCCTGATGGCCGCAGATTCCGACATGTGTGCAAATTTTCAAGAGTTTTTGAGTATGTTAAGACCCCCTTAAGTGCCCGGAAGGTTAACAAAAAATAAAAAAAAATAAAAAAATTAAAGCTGCAAGCAGCGATGAACGGGCCCTCGCACCCGGGCTCACCGCCGACCGGTGGCTTTAGGAAAACAGCAAACGGTGGGCATTATGCTTTTAAAACAGTTAATGTAGGAAAAATAGATCAAAGTCACTTAAATGTGCCAAACCTCCTGCTGCCAGCTGGTGGCGCTATGCCTGTAACTGATTATTGACATGTAGATGTGTTCAGGCCAGCACTTTCATCAAACATATGAAGTCTGGTGCAGATTGACCTTGGTATGTTTAAGTTAGTGCAAGATATGATATATCCTGCTGTCAATAGGTGGCGCTATGATGATATCTGAATATTGGCCTTAAGATGTCTTCAGGCCAGGACTCTTATCAAACATGTGAAGTTTGAGGCAGATTGGACATTTTATGGCTGAGTTATAACAACTTCTATGTCCATGACCAAACATCAAACTTTGTCAGGTCACCACGGACATGCCCTTCAACGAAAACTCAAGATCTTCGCAATTTAACATCACTTAAGCCTTTTTATTAGACTGACCGATTTTAGTGTTGATCTGTATAAATCTCTTGGAGGAGTTTGTTGTAGAGTACAGCATGACACTTCCTGTTGCCAGCAGGTGGCGCTATGACTATAACTGAATATGGGAATGTAGATGTCTTCAGGTCAGGAGTGTTATCACACATGTGAAGTTTGGGACAGATCGGACATTGTATGCCTGAGTTATAGAAACTTCCTTTTTCATGGCGAAACATCGAAATTTGCGAGACTGCTATGGACACGCCCTCCAATGAAAACTCTAGATCTTTGCAATTTAACGTCACAAAGTGCTTTAGATTACACTCAGCAAATTTGGCGTTAATCCGGATAAATCTCTAGGAGGAGTTCGTTCAAGTACGAGGCCTGAAAATGGCAAAAATGACAAAATTTGCTGAGAAAATTAAAAATAACCGACTTCCTGTTGGGTGTCAAATTTTGCTCCAAGAGGCTTTTTTGTAGGTATTGGACCCTATTTTAAATAGTCACCATGTTTTATGGTCTACAAGCATCTTTAAATATTATTTTAATAGTCTATAAGCATCTGTGAAATAATTATAAACAAATATATTGAAAATAAATACATATTAACTTAGTTGACTTTTTGGCCTTTTTGTATTTGTTTCTCATTCTAATTAAGTGAACTGAGCAGTATAGTGTCATACTTATAAGATACTTTGTTCTATCAGTGAGAGTGTATATATGTATTTAAATCACATAATTTTTCCTTAAAAGATAAAAAAAAATATTTTAATGCTCTTTAAGCACCTATACAAAATAATTATGTAAAATTACACTGACAGTACAGTACATATCAACTGATTCTATGGATTATTGTCATTCTTATACACTGACAATGAGCTAAATAGCATTAGAGGTCAAACGATTCCTTATCTTATGAGGACCTCTAGTGTTCATCCCTGGTATTAGAGCTTTAATCTGACGAATTTATTTGACACTTTTAATGTTTTTGGGGCCTCTGAGCATGATAACATTTTGAAACTACGCGTATTTCCTAAGAATTTCTTGTTCTTTATATGTAAAAAGTTTTGATGAGTAAGAATAATGCAATTTAAAGATATATGAAAATAACTCTTCATCTTTTTTATTGTTACATTCATAAATCACCACATCAACACCGTTCAAGATATCCCAAAGCCGTTCACAATATAGGGAACATTTTCCCTATATTCTGATGATGATGATAAGAACATGTAATTCATGATGATAACAAAATGTTATTATTGCTTGCTTTACGTCCACCACTTCTGCTTAAATGTCATCGTTACCTATCTGTTCCATTTGTGTGTGGATATTGCTTTGCAGGTGACTCCTGTTATAAGACATCACTCTTAAGCGCTACATAACTAAGAATCAATTAGGAAAACGGTGCCCAGTTGGCACATGCATTCACAGTAACCCTCTGCCAGTTTGGATTTAAAGTTTACAGAAATGAAAGGGTTACATTTTTAAATCAACACACAGACAAATACACACTAAATATACAACTTTACCATCCAGTTTCATTTGTTAACATTGTTAACATGAACAATAATAAATAGCATTTATTAATGTTAATTAATATTAACCTAAAAAAGTACTCATATATTGTTTAAAGGTAAATTAGTATCTTTTAACATAGTGTATGTACTGTGAATTAACATGAACATGAACACAGTTCATGTGGGTATACAACAATAAACAATAAAGTGCTCAATAAACGCTTCATTCTTTCAAAATATCTTTAAAAATCAAGTTGGGTATTGTAATGGGGCGATATATAAATATAACTCATCTTAAAATGGTACAATTTTCAGATGTTTTGAACAGATAACAGCAAAGTTTGTTTTGTTGTCAAAGTTTGTCTTGAAATTGTTAGTTGTCTTGAAATTGTTTTTTTTTTTTATTGAATCAAAAATTTTAATTATGAAAATAAATGTCTATCAATGAAGATAAATCGCTCATGCTAAAAAGTTGTATTTTTCTTAATCTTTTGCTATGTGACTGAATAGGACAAGTTCATGGTACAGTTCAGTAAAAAATAAATAAAAAACAACAACTGCAATATACAAAGAATGAAAGAGTTCGTGACCCTTTATATTTTCATAAGTTCAGACTTATTTATGCAGATTAAACTACAGCAATGTGCAATGTGCAAATTGCATCTTCCTCAAAGATGGTCTTAAGCAAAACAGCATGTTCCACTGGTCTCTCTCCCTTTCACCCCTCCCCCCTTCAGTCACTCTTAGTGTCAACACAGACTGTCAGCCCAGTGACAACAGTTTACTGATTTCTTTTTTTAATTTTCTTTAATTCATAGAAGCTTGAATAACTATGATATTACCAGCACTTGCTCATAATGATTAGATCTCTGTGTGAAAAAAGTTTTAAAGAGTTTGGATGCTGCACTTTAAAGATATAAAAGATTAGGGTTATGTTTTTTAAAAAATCACCACGTCAACACCGTTCAAGATATCCCAAATCCGCTCGCAATTTAACATCTTCAGAATCTTCTCTTCATGTTAAAAAAGTTTGGTGTGAATACCTTGTTATTCTTAGAAGGAGTGTGAATTTGTTTACAGCCTGATTTTTCCAAAAATCCACATTCAAATCAAAATAGCCGGCTTCCTGTTGGTCTTAGCTAATGAGTTTGATTTAGAAAGTTGTCCAGATTGATGAGAACAATATATGTACAGAGTTTGGTGACTGTAGGAAAAACTAACCCCCCAACTTTTGTCAAAAGAAGGCGCTATAGAGTGCCTGCTCCACGCCCATTTATGACCTTTTGCCAGTGTCTAACTATCATTAATATTGATGTGTGTGTTGAGTTTCATGAAATTCTAAACATGTTATCTGCTTCGAAAAGACAGGAATCTAATTTTAAAGTTTAACACGTTGCCATGGCAACAGCATTTGATTTATCATCGTACCCTTTACATATTCTTATCGGCCGTGTTTTGACATTATTTTGATGAAGTTTGAAGAAAATCAAGTAAAATTAAGAGGCTGATTTCAACGCATTTTGAAAATGACACGCTTCCTGCTACCAGTTGGTGGCGCTATAACTTTGACTCATAATAGTCACATTTATGGAATCGGCATCATACAACGAACAAACTGGTGAAGTTTCATCAGAATCAGGCAATGTGTGCAACAGTTATTAGACACTTCCTGTTTCTCATTTCTCGCCATAACTTTGTCGCCTTGCCACGGCCAAACCGTTCGAGATATCAAAAATCCCCTCGCAATTTAGCGTCCCCAATGTCTTGAGATCATGCTGACCGAGTTTGGTGACAATCGTATGGAAATCCTGGGAGGAGTACGTTAAATTCCAGAGCATGCGCTTTTTAAACAGCCCTAAATATCTCACTTCCTGTTGCGTTAAGAAAATGACATAGAGTACAAAAGTTGTTCAGCTCAATGAGTTCTATATGTGTACCGAGTTTCATATGTGTACGTTCAAGTATGTGTGCTATATGGCCCTAAAAATTCCAGGGGGCGCTGTAGAGTCCCCTTGCCACGCCCCGGTACCAGCCTCTGTGACGTCCTGATGGCCGCAGATTCCGACATGTGTGCAAATTTTCAAGAGTTTTTGAGCATGTTAAGACCCCCTTAAGTGCCCGGAAGGTTAACAAAAAATAAAAAAAAAAAAAATAAGAATCCTTAGGAAAACAAGAGGGCCTTCGCCCATTCTGGGCTCGGGCCCTAAAAATAAGAATCCTTAGAAGAACAATAGGGCCTTCGCCCTTTTGGGCTCGGGCCCTAATAATAATTAAAGCTGCGAGCAGCGATGAACGGGCCCTCGCACCCGGGCTCACCGTCGACCGGTGGCTTTAGGAAAACAGCAAACGGTGGGCAGTATGCTTTTAATACAGTAAATATATGAGAAATATGTCATAAGTCATTTAAATGTGCCAAACTTCCCATTGGCAGCTGGTGGCGCTATGCCTATAAATGGCATGTAGATGTGTTCAGGCCAGCACTATTATCAAACATATGAAGTTTGGTGCAGATTGACCTTGGTATGTTTGAGTTAGTGAAAGATATGATATATCCTGGTGTCAACAGGTGGCGCTATGATAATATCTGAATATTGGCCTTTAGGTGTCTTCAGGCCAGGACTCTTACCAAACCTCTGAAGTTTGAGGCAGATCAGACATTTTATGGCTGAGTTATTACACCTATGTCCATGGCGAAACATCAAACTTTGTCAGGCCGCCACTGAAACTCAAGATCTTCACAATTTAACATCTCTAAGGCCTCTAGATCAGACTGACCAAATATAATGTTGATTTCATTAAATGTCTAGGAGGAGTTTGCTATAAACCTAATCCCCTGCAAGGACTTCAGATAATGCCAACTGTGAACCAAATGTGAACATTTTCCCTATATTCTGATGATGATGATAAGAACATGTAATTCATGATGATAACAAAATGTTATTATTGCTTGCATTACATTCACCACTTCTGCTTAAATCGTTACCTATCTGTACAATTTGTATGTGGATATTGCTTTGCTGGTGACTCCTGTTATAAGACATCACTCTTAAGCGCTACATAACTAAGAATCAATAAGGAAAACGGTGCACAGTTGGCAAATGCATTCACAGTAACCCTCTGCTTGTTTGGATTTTAAGTTTACTGAATTGAAAGGGTTACACTTGAAAATCAACACAGAGACACATACACACAATATATAAAATGTTGCCATCCAGTTTCATTTGTTAACATTAACTATATTAGTTAACATGAACAATAATTAAATAGCATTTATTAATGTTAATTAATATTAAGCTAAAAAAAAGTATTCATATATTGTTTAAAGGTAAATTAGTATCTTTTAGTTTATGTACTGTGAATTAACATGAACATGAACACAGTTCATGTGGGTGTACAGCAATACACAATAAAGTGCTCTATAAACGCTTAATTCTTTCAAAATATCTTTAAAAATCAAGTTGAGTGTTTTAATGGGGCGATATATATATAACTGATCTTCAAATGATGGTTTTCGGATGTTTTGAACAGATAACAGCAAAGTTTGTTTTGTTGTCAAAGTTTGTCTTGAAATTTTTAATTATTATAATTTTATATTCAATAAATAACACTATGAAAATATTGTCTACAATGAAGATAAATCACTCATGCTTAAAAGTTGTATTTTTCTTAATCTTTTGCTATGTGACTGAATAGGACAAGTTCATGGTACAGTTCAGTAAAAATAAATAAAAAACAACAACTGCAAAATACAAACAATGAAAGATTTAATGACCCTTTATATTTTCTCAAAATATCAGACATATTTATGTCGATTACGCTACAGCAATGTGCATCTTCCTCAAAGATGGTCTTAAGCAAAACAGCATGTTCCACTGGTCTCTCTCCCTTACACCCCTCCCCCCTTCAGTCACTCTTCAGTGACTCAATGGTGACTGAACACAGACAGGCACAGGCAGAGTGACAGCAGGTTTCTAATTTCTTTTTTTAATTTTCTTTAATTCATAGAAGCTTGTATAAAATTGATATTTACACCACTTGCTCAGAATGATAAGATCTCTGTGTGAAAAAAGTTTTAAAGAGTTTGGATGCTGCACTTTAAAGATATAAAAAAAATGACGGTTATGTTTTTTACTACATCTTTAAAAAATCACCACGTCAACACCGTTCAAGATATCCAATATCCGCTCGCAATTTAACATCTTCAGAATCTTCTCTTCATGTTAAAAAAGTTTGGTGTGAATAGCTGGTTGTTCTTAGAAGAAGTGTGAATTTGTTTACAGCCTGATTTTTCCAAAAAAACACATTCAAATGGAAATATCCGGCTTCCTGTTGGTCTTAGCTAATGAGTTTAATTTAGAAAGTTGTCCAGATTGATGAGAACAATATATGTACAGAGTTTGGTGACTGTAGGAAAAACTAACCCCCCAACTTTTGTCAAAAGATGGCGCTATAGAGTGCCTGCTCCACGCCCATTTATGACCTTTTGCCAGTGTCTAACTATCATTAATATTGATGTGTGTGTTGAGTTTCATGAAATTCTTAGCATGTTATCTGCCTCGAAAAGACAGGAATCTAATTTTAAAGTTTGACACGTTGCCATGGCAACAGCATTTGATTTATCATCGACCCCTTTACATATTCTTATCGGCCGTGTTTTGACATGATTTTGATGAAGTTTAAAGAAAATCAAGTAAAATTAAGAGGCTGATTTCAAAGCATTTTGAAAATGACACGCTTACTGCTGCCAGTTGGTGGCGCTATAACTTTGACTTATAATAGTCACATTTATGGAATCGGCATCATACAACGAACAATCTGGTGAAGTTTCATCAGAATCCGGCAATGTGTGCAACAGTTATGAGACACTTCCTGTTTCTCATTTCTCGCCATAACTTTGTCGCCTTGCCACGGCCAAACCGTTCGAGATATCAAAAATCCCCTCGCAATTTAGCGTCCCCAATGTCTTGAGATCATGCTGACCGAGTTTGGTGACAATCGTATGGAAATCCTGGGAGGAGTACGTTAAATTCCAGAGCATGCGCTTTTTACACAGCCCTAAATATCTCACTTCCTGTTGCGTTGAGAAAATGACATAGAGTACAAAAGTTGTTCAGCTCAATGAGTTCTATATGTGTACCGAGTTTCATATGTGTACGTTCAAGTATGTGTGCTATATGGCCCTCAAAATTCCAGGGGGCGCTGTAGAGTCCCCTTGCCACGCCCCGGTACCAGCCTCTGTGACGTCCTGATGGCCGCAGATTCCGACGTGTGTGCAAATTTTCAAGAGTTTTTGAGTATGTTAAGACCCCCTTAAGTGCCCGGAAGGTTAACAAAAAAAAAAAAAAAAAAAAAAAAATAAGAATCCTTAGAAGAACAATAGGGCCTTCGCCCTTTTGGGCTCGGGCCCTAATAAACGGAGCAATTCCAATAGGGTCCTCGCACTGTAGTGCTCGGGCCCTAATTAAAGCTGCGAGCAGCGATGAACGGGCCCTCGCACCCGGGCTCACCGCCGACCGGTGGCTTCAGGAAAACAGCAAACGGTGGGCAGTATGCTTTTAATACAATAAATGTAGGAGAAATATGTCAAAGTCACTTAAATGTGCCAAACTTGCCGCTGCCAGATGGTGGCGCTATGCCTATAACTGATTATTGGCATGTAGATGTGTTCAGGCCAGCACTATTATCAAACATATGAAGTTTGGTGCAGATTGACCTTGGCATGTTTGAGTTAGTGAAATATATGAGATATCCTGCTGCCAACAGGTGGCGCTATGATAATATCTGAATATTGGTCTTTAGGTGTCTTCAGGCCAGGACTCTTACCAAACCTGTGAATTTTGTGGCAGATCAGACATTTTCAGGCTAAGTTATAACCACTTCTATGTCTATGCAGAAACATCAAACTTTGTCAGGCCACCACGGACATGCCCTTTAATGAAAACTCAAGATCTTCACAATTTAACATCTCTAAGGCTTCAAGATCAGACTGACCAAATATAATGTTGATTTAACTAAATGCAATCAATGCAAGGACTTCAGATAAATGCCAACTGTGAACCAATATGCTACAAATGATGATAAGAACATGATTCATGATGATAGCAAAATGTTATTATTGCTTCCTTTACATCCACCACTTCTGCTTAAATGTCATTGTTACCTATCTGTACAATTTTTGTGTGGATATTGCTTTGCTGGTGACTCCTGTTATAAGACATCACTCTTAAGTGCTACATAACTAAGAATCAATAAGGAAGACGGTGCCCAGTTGGCACATGCATTCACAGTAATCCTCTGCTAGTTTGGATTTTAAGTTTACAGAATTGAAAGGGTTACACTTTAAAATCAACACACAGACACATACACACAAAATATAAAATGTTGCCATCCAGTTTCATTTGTTAAAATTAACTATATTAGTTAACATGACCAATAAATAAATAGCATTTATTAATGTTAATTAATATTAAGCTAAAAAAAAGTATTCATATAAAGTTTATGTACTGTGAATTAACATGAACATGAACACAGTTCATGTGGGTGTACAGCAATACACAATAAAGTGCTCTATAAACTCTTCATTCTTTCAAAATATCTTTAAAAATCAAGTTTAGTATTTTAACGGGGTAATATATATATATTTATAACTGATCTTAAAATTATGGTTTTCAGATGTTTTGAAGAGATAACAGTAACGTTTGTTTTGTTGTCAAAGTTTGTCATAATTTTTTATTATTATTATTTTATATTCAATAAATAACACTATGTAAATATTGTCTATCAATGAAGATAAATTGATCATGCTAAAAAGTTGTATTTTTTTAAATCTTTTGCTATGTGACTGAATAGGACAAGTTCATGGTACAGTTAAGTAAAAAATAAATAAAAAACAACAACTGCAAAATACGAACAATGAAAGACAAAGTGACCCTTTATATTTTCTCAAAATATCAGACTCTCAAAGATCAGACATATTTATGTAATTAAAATACATATGTGCATTTTTTGTTCAAAGATGGTCTGTAGGATGGCTCTCTACTCTGTCACCCTCTCTGCCTCTCACCCCTCCCCCCTGCAATAATGAGCTTCTCTGTGCCTGACTGAACGCACACACATACTGTAGAGACATTCACCAGAGTGACAGCAGGTTTCTGAGTTATTTTTTTAATTTTCTTTAATTCATTGAAGCTTGTATAAAATTAATATTTCCAGCACTTGCTCAGAATGATTAGATCTCTGTGTGAAAAAAGTTTTAAAGAGTTTGGATGCTGCACTTTAAAGATATAAAAAATTAGGGTTATGTTTTTTACTATATCTTTAAAAAATCACCACGTCAACACCGTTCGAGATATCCAAAATCCGCTCGCAATTTAACATCTTCAGAATCTTCTCTTCATGTTAAAAAAGTTTGGTGTGAACAGCTGGTTGTTCTTAGGAGTAGTGTGAATTTGTTTACTACCTGATTTTTCAAAAAAATCCACCTTCAAATCAAAATAGCCGGCTTTCTGTAGGTCTTAGCTAATGAGTTTGATTTAGAAAGTTGTCCAGATTGATGAGAACAATATATGTACAGAGTTTGGTGACTGTAGGAAAAACTAACCCCCCAACTTTTGTCAAAAGATGGCGCTATAGAGTGCCTGCTCCACGCCCATTTATGACCTTTTGCCAGTGTCTAACTATCATTAATATTGATGTGTGTGTTGAGTTTCATGAAATTCTAAGCATGTTATCTGCCTCGAAAAGACAGGAATGTAATTTTAAAGTTTGACACGTTGCCATGGCAACAGCATTTGATTTATCATCGACCCCTTTACATATTCTTATCGGCCGTGTTTTGACATGATTTTGATGAAGTTTAAAGAAAATCGAGTAAAATTAAGAGGCTGATTTCAAAGCATTTTGAAAATGACACGTTTCCTGCTGCCAGTTGGTGGCGCTATAACTTTGACTCATAATAGTCACATTTATGGAATCGGCATCATACAAGGAACAAACTGGTGAAGTTTCATCAGAATCAGGCAATGTGTGCAACAGTTATTAGACACTTCCTGTTTCTCATTTCTCGCCATAACTTTGTCGCCTTGCCACGGCCAAACCGTTCGAGATATCAAAAATCTCCTCGCAATTTAGCGTCCCCAATGTCTTGAGATCATGCTGACCGAGTTTGGTGACAATCCCATGGAATTCCTGGGAGGAGTACGTTAAATTCCAGAGCATGCGCTTTTTAAACAGCCCTAAATATCTCACTTCCTGTTGCGTGGAGCCCATGACATAGAGTACAAAAGTTGTTCAGCTCGATGAGTTCTATATGTGTACCGAGTTTCATATCAATACGTGCAAGTATGTGTGCGCAGTACATCAAGTTTTCAAACTGTGTTCCAGGGGGCGCTGTAGATGCCCTGAACCACGCCCGGGTCCCAGCCTCTGTGGCGTCCGGACGACGGCAGATTCCAACGTGTGTGCAAATTTTCAAGAGTTTTTGAGTATGTTAAGGCCCCCAAAAGTGCCCCAACGGTTGAAAAAAAACAAAAATAAAAAAAACAAAAAAAACAAATAAGAATCCTTAGAAGAACAATAGGGCCTTCGCCCTTTTGGGCTCGGGCCCTAATAATAATAATCCTTAGAAAAACAATAGGGCCTTCGCCCTTTTGGGCTCGGGCCCTAATAATCCTTAGAAAAACAATAGGGCCTTCGCCCATTCTGGGCTCGGGCCCTAATTAAAGCTGCAAGCAGCGATGAACGGGCCCTCGCACCAGGGCTCACCGCCGACCGGTGGCTTTAGGAAAACAGCAAACGGTGGGCAGTATGCTTTTAATACAGTAAATGTAGGAAAAATATATCAAAGTCACTTAAATGTGCCAAACCTCCTGCTGCCAGCTGGTGGCGCTATGCCTGTAACTGATTATTGACATGTAGATGTGTTCAGGCCAGCCCTTTCATCAAACATATGAAGTCTGGTGCAGATTGACCTTGGTATGTTTAAGTTAGTGCAAGATATGATATATCCTGCTGTCAATAGGTGGCGCTATGATGATATCTGAATATTGGCCTTAAGATGTCTTCAGGCCAGGACTCTTATCAAACATGTGAAGTTTGAGGCAAATCGGACATTTTATGGCTGAGTTATAACAAGTTTTATATCCATGGCGAGACCTCGAAATTTGTCAGGCCGCCACGGACACGCCCTTCAACAAAAACTCAAGATCTTCGCAATTTAACATCGCTAAAGCCTTTTTATTAGACTGACCGATTTTGGTGTTGATCTGATTAAATCTCTTGGAGGAGTTTGTTGCAGAGTACAGCATGACACTTCCTGTTGCCAGCAGGTGGCGCTATGAGTAAAACTGAATATGGGCATGTAGATGTCATCAGGTCAGGAGTGTTATCACACATGAGAAGTTTGGGACAGATCGGACATTGTATGCCTGAGTTATAGCAACTTACTTTTTCATGGCGAAACATCGAAATTTGCGAGGCCACCACGGACACGCCCTCCGATGAAAACTCTAGATCTTCACAATTTAACGTCACAAAGGGCTTTAGACTAGACTCTGCAAATTTGGCGTTGATCCGAATAAATCTGTAGGAGGAGTTCGTTCAAGTACGACGCCTGAAAATGGCAAAAATGACACAAATTTTGTTGAGAATATTAATATTAACCGACTTCCTGTTGGGTTCCGGATTTTGCTCCAAGAGGCTTTTTTGTAGGTATTGGTGTGTTACATGTGTGTACCGATTCCCGTGCATGTACGTGAATCACAGCTGAAAGCGCACACCGCTGAACGTCTAAAGGTGGCGCTGTCGAGCCATTTTGGCACACCCACTTCTGAAACCCATATCAGACGTAAATTTTCGCCAGGTTTGATGTGTGTGCAAAATTTCATGAGTTTTCGGGTATGTCTAAGCCCTCAAAAATGCGATTCATTTTGGAGAAGAATAATATGGCTTTAGGAAAACAGCAAACGGTGGGCAGTATGCTTTTAATACAGTAAATATATGAGAAATATGTCATAAGTCATTTAAATGTGCCAAACTTCCCATTGGCAGCTGGTGGCGCTATGCCTATAACTGATTATTGGCATGTAGATGTGTTCAGGCCAGCACTATTATCAAACATATGAAGTTTGGTGCAGATTGACCTTGGTATGTTTGAGTTAGTGAAAGATATGATATATCCTGGTGTCAACAGGTGGCGCTATGATAATATATGAATATTGGCCTTTAGGTGTCTTCAGGCCAGGACTCTTACCAAACCTCTGAAGTTTGAGGCAGATCAGACATTTTATGGCTGAGTTATTACACCTATGTCCATGGCAAAACAACAAATTTTGTCAGGCCGCCACGGACACGCCCTTTACTGAAACTCAAGATCTTCACAATTTAACATCTCTAAGGCCTCTAGATCAGACTGACCAAATATAATGTTGATTTCATTAAATGTCTAGGAGGAGTTTGCTATAAACCTAATCCCCTGCAAGGACTTCAGATAATGCCAACTGTGAACCAAATGTGAACATTTTCCCTATATTCTGATGATGATGATGATAAGAACATGTAATTCATGATGATAACAAAATGTTATTATTGCTTGCATTACATTCACCACTTCTGCTTAAATCGTTACCTATCTGTACAATTTGTATGTGGATATTGCTTTGCTGGTGACTCTTGTTATAAGACATCACTCTTAAGCGCTACATAACTAAGAATCAATAAGGAAAACGGTGCACAGTTGGCAAATGCATTCACAGTAACCCTCTGCTAGTTTGGATTTTAAGTTTACTGAATTGAAAGGGTTACACTTTAAAATCAACACAGAGACACATACACACAATATATAAAATGTTGCCATCCAGTTTCATTTGTTAACATTAACTATATTAGTTAACATGAACAATAATTAAATAGCATTTATTAATGTTAATTAATATTAAGCTAAAAAAAAAAAGTATTCATATATTGTTTAAAGGTAAATTAGTATCTTTTAGTTTATGTACTGTGAATTAACATGAACATGAACACAGTTCATGTGGGTGTACAGCAATACACAATAAAGTGCTCTATATACGCTTAATTCTTTCAAAATATCTTTAAAAATCAAGTTGAGTGTTTTAATGGGGCGATATATATATAACTGATCTTAAAATGATGGTTTTCGGATGTTTTGAACAGATAACAGCAAAGTTTGTTTTGTTGTCAAAGTTTGTCTTGAAATTTTTAATTATTATAATTTTATATTCAATAAATAACACTATGAAAATATTGTCTACAATGAAGATAAATCACTCATGCTTAAAAGTTGTATTTTTCTTAATCTTTTGCTATGTGACTGAATAGGACAAGTTCATGGTACAGTTCAGTAAAAATAAATAAAAAACAACAACTGCAAAATACAAACAATGAAAGATTTAATGACCCTTTATATTTTCTCAAAATATCAGACATATTTATGTCGATTACGCTACAGCAATGTGCATCTTCCTCAAAGATGGTCTTAAGCAAAACAGCATGTTCCACTGGTCTCTCTCCCTTACACCCCTCCCCCCTTCAGTCACTCTTCAGTGACTCAATGGTGACTGAACACAGACAGGCACAGGCAGAGTGACAGCAGGTTTCTAATTTCTTTTTTTAATTTTCTTTAATTCATTGAAGCTTGTAGAAAATTTATATTAACAGCACTTGCTCAGAATGATTAGATCTCTGTGTGAAAAAAGTTGTAAAGAGTTTGGATGCTGCACTTTAAAGATATAAAAAAATGACGGTTATGTTTTTTACTACATCTTTAAAAAATCACCACGTCAACACCGTTCAAGATATCCCAAAACCGCTCGCAATTTAACATCTTCAGAATCTTCTCTTCATGTTAAAAAAGTTTGGTGTGAAAAGCTGGTTGTTCTTAGGAGGAGTGTGAATTTGTTTACTACCTGATTTTTCAAAAAATCCACATTCAAATCAAAATAGCCGGCTTTCTGTTGGTCTTAGCTAATGAGTTTGATTTAGAAAGTTGTCCAGATTGATGAGAACAATATAAGTACAGAGTTTGGTGACTGTAGGAAAAACTAACCCCCCAACTTTTGTCAAAAGATGGCGCTATAGAGTGCCTGCTCCACGCCCATTTATGACCTTTTGCCAGTGTCTAACTATCATTAATATTGATGTGTGTGTTGAGTTTCATGAAATTCTAAGCATGTTATCTGCCTCGAAAAGACAGGAATGTAATTTTAAAGTTTGACACGTTGCCATGGCAACAGCATTTGATTTATCATCGACCCCTTTACATATTCTTATCGGCCGTGTTTTGACATGATTTTGATGAAGTTTAAAGAAAATCGAGTAAAATTAAGAGGCTGATTTCAAAGCATTTTGAAAATGACACGTTTCCTGCTGCCAGTTGGTGGCGCTATAACTTTGACTCATAATAGTCACATTTATGGAATCGGCATCATACAAGGAACAAACTGGTGAAGTTTCATCAGAATCAGGCAATGTGTGCAACAGTTATTAGACACTTCCTGTTTCTCATTTCTCGCCATAACTTTGTCGCCTTGCCACGGCCAAACCGTTCGAGATATCAAAAATCTCCTCGCAATTTAGCGTCCCCAATGTCTTGAGATCATGCTGACCGAGTTTGGTGACAATCCCATGGAATTCCTGGGAGGAGTACGTTAAATTCCAGAGCATGCGCTTTTTAAACAGCCCTAAATATCCCACTTCCTGTTGCGTGGAGCCCATGACATAGAGTACAAAAGTTGTTCAGCTCGATGAGTTCTATATGTGTACCGAGTTTCATATGAGTGCGTGCAAGTATGTGTGCGCAGTACATCAAGTTTTCAAACTGTGTTCCAGGGGGCGCTGTAGAGGCCCTGAACCACGCCCGGGTCCCAGCCTCTGTGGCGTCCGGACGACGGCAGATTCCGACGTGTGTGCAAATTTTCAAGAGTTTTTGAGTATGTTAAGGCCCCCAAAAGTGCCCCAACGGTTGAAAAAAAATAAAAATAAAAAAAACAAAAAAAACAAATAAGAATCCTTAGAAGAACAATAGGGCCTTCGCCCTTTTGGGCTCGGGCCCTAATTAAAGCTGCAAGCAGCGATGACCGGGCCCTCGCCGTCTGTGCAGTCGCCATCCCGATAGCATCAAGAAAACGGTGCCCAGTTGGCACATGCATACACAGTAACCCTTTGGACTAACCCTTACTGTCTCTCCTCCTGCAGAGCAGAGTGAGATCAGATATGTTTTTTTTTTTTTTTCATTCGTGGAGTTTTGTATAATTATGAAATTAACTGTGTTTGATCAGAATGAATAGTTATTTGTATGAAAAAAGCTTCGAGTTAGGATGCTGCACTTTAAATATCATTGAAAATAAAATCATTGAAAATTGAATAAAAATCATTGAAAATTGAAAATGGAAAATGAAATTCTAAGCACGCTATCTGCCTTAAATATCACAGGAAACAAATATTTTAATGTATTTTTTATTTTTTTTATTTGCCATGGCAACAGCATTTGATGCATCAGGGCTTTTACATTATTATGATGAAGTTTGAAGAAAATCGAGTACAAATATATTGTTCGTTGTTTGTTCGTGTTTGTTAGTTCATTAACCATTGTTAACAAAAGAGACCCTATTTTAAATAGTTACCATGTTTTATGGTCTACAAGCATTTTTAAATATTATTTTAATAATCTATAAGCATCTGTGAGATAATTATAAACAAATATATTAAAAATAAATACATATTAACTTAGTTCTTTTTTTTTGGCCTTTTTGTATTTGTTTCTCATTCTAATTAAGTGAACTGAGCAGTATAGTGTCATACTTATAAGATTTTTTGTTCTACCAGTGAGAGTGTATATATGTGTATTTAAATCATATAATTTTCCCTTAAAAGATAAAAAAAGATTTTAATGCTCTTTAAGCACCTATACAAAATAATTATGTAAAAGTACACTGACAGTACATTATATATCAACTGATTCTATGGATTATTTTCATTCTTATACACTGAGAATGAGCTAAATAGCATTAGAGGTCAAACGATTCTTTATCTTATGAGGACCTCTAGTGTTCATCCCTGGTATTAGAGCTTTAATTTGACAAATTTAAATGACACTTTTAATGTTTTTGGGGCCTCTGAGCATGATAACATTTTGAAACTACACGTATATCCTAATAATTTCTTGTTCTTTATATGTAAAAAGTTTTTATGAGTTAGAATAATGCAATTTAAAGATAAATGAAAATATCTCTTCATCTTTTTTATTGTTACTTTCATAAATCACCACATCAACACCGTTCAAGATATCCCAAACCATTCACAATTTAACATCTTGAGTATTTTGGCATCATGTTGACAAAGTTTGGTGTGAGATGTCTGATTCTGCTATGAGTGATATGAATTCATTCGCAGCTATATTTTTCCAAAAATCCACATTCAAATCAAAATAGTCGACTTCCTGTTGGTCGTAGCTAATGGGTGTAAATTAGAAAGTTGTCCGGCTTGATGAGACCAATATACCGACCAAGTTTGATGTCTGTAGCTACAACTAACCCTCCAACTTTTGTCAAAAGGTGGCGCTATGGAGTGTCTCCAACAAATCACCACATCAACATCTTTCAAGATATCACAAAGCCGTTCACAATATAGGGAACATTTTCACTATATTCTGATGATGATGATAACATGTAATTTATGATGATAACAAAATGTTATTATTGCTTGCTTTACGTCCACCACTTCTGCTTAAATGTCATCGTTACCTATCTGTTCAATTTGTGTGTGGATATTGCTTTGCAGGTGACTCCTGTTATAAGACATCACTTTTAAGCGCTATGTAACTAACAAAGAATCAATTAGGAAAACGGTGCCCAGTTGGCACATGCATTCACAGTAACCCTCAGCCAGTTTGGATTTAAAGTTTACAGAATTGAAAGGGTTAAACTTTAAAATCAACACACAGACACATACACACAATATATACAATTTTGCCATCCAGTTTCATTTGTTAACATTAACTATATTAGTTAACATGAACAATAATTAAACAGCATTTATTAATGTTAATTAATATTAAGCTAAAAAAAGTATTCATATATTGTTTAAAGGTGAATTAGTATCTTTTAACATTACATTGTGTACAGAAATACACAATAAAGTGCTCTATAAAGGCTTAATTCTTTCAAAATATCTTTAAAAATCAAGTTGAG
>NC_133381.1:1816674-1996043 GCF_049309525.1 Garra rufa | reverse complement strand
TGTGTGTGTGTGTGTGTGTGTGTGTCTGTGTGTCTGTGTGTCTGTGTGTGTGTGTGTGCGCTCCAGGTGTATGACCAGAGAGAAATGAATGTACTTCTCTTTGCATCTCCCTGCACTTGGAATACTTTAAATGCTTTAGACTTTTGCAAATGATAAACACAGCAGTGGCCCAGTAAAGTGTCTTTAACGCCCTACGGAGGTTAGAATTGTGAGATGTAAGCCAAATTGCTAGATGAAGTCAATTATTTTACAGATTTTTGAATTGTGTGTTTGAGGTTGGTGGTTTCTACCGCGGGATGTCGATGCCGCTGACCACGGTCTCCATCAGCTCGTCTCTGGTGTTCGGCACCTACAGGAACGTCCTTCATCTCCTGCAGGATCTGCGGCACAGGAGCGCATCGGATCCTCATCGTAAAGCTGATATCTTTGTGTCAGGGTTTGCCGGAGGCGTCGCTCAGGTGCTCCGCGTTCATCGGCTCACAGGAAGTGTTGTGTGTGTGTGTGACTCTGTGTGAACTCTGTGTTTGTTGTGGTTCAGGTGTTGGTGATGTCTCCCGCAGACATGGTGAAAGTTCGTCTTCAGTGTCAGAGCAATCCGCCGGACTCCAAGCCCAGATACCGGGGTCCGCTCCACTGTCTGCTGAGGATCGTGCGGGACGAGGGTCTGCTGGGGCTCTATAAGGGCTCCGCCGCTTTAGCGCTGCGTGACGGACCCTCCTTCGCCACCTACTTCCTCACCTACAACAGCATCTGTGACTTCCTGCGGCCCACAGACGGCCATCAGACAGGTACCTCATCTCTGACCAAACCTCAACCTCAGAAACAGCACAAATATTCATCAGTCGATGACACTACAAGAAAAAACAGTGTCTTTATGCTCAGTTTTGAGATCTATTTTGCTTCGATATCATGTTCCATATTATTATTTCAGACTAGTGGAAAGAAAACATCAAAATACACATTTAAAAGTTTATCACTGTTCATCTATTTGTGTCTGTGGAATTGCAATCCAATCTTCCAATCCATATTTGTAGTTTTTCCTCTTTACAGTTTTATTCAAAGTTCATAAATCGTGCTTAAAGTGCTTGAATTTGACTTTTTAAAATGTAAGGCCAGGAAAACCCTTGAAAATAGCAATATATACTTGCAAATTATACTTGAAAAGCACTTGAAGTATTGAAAGACAATGTATCTATTAAATAAGTCAAAATAAGTATTGATTTTAAAAAGCAGGTATAGGGATGAGTCAAACTGAGCTTTTTTTAAAACTCAAAACAATGGTTCAAAATAATTCACTGTTTTGAAGACCTCCATATGGATCGCAAAATATTTGGTTCAGATCGGGATTTCAAATCTCGGATCGCAAATCGTTTACTTTGGAACTTTGCGTATCATTTGATTCATTTCAGGACTTAGATCACAAATCATTTGATTCATATTGAGACTTTAGATCTGTACTTCAGCAAATATTTTTTTCTTGTTTTTATTAAACTACTAAATTGACCCTAGCAGTAACTGATCTGCTGTTATGTCCCCACCAGTGACCAAAACTCAAACCTACACCTTTGTTTTTAATGTGTACAGTTATATATAATATGCCTTTTAAATTGGTATCACCGCTGTTGCTGCCACAATTACAGTTCATTTGAAATGTTGTGTTTTTTTTTTTCTCTTTTTGTTCTTAAGTTGACATCAGTGCATACTTTGCATGTGATTCGCTTTGTTTTGGTCCTTTTGTTTTTATTAGTATATTTGTTTGATAAGTGAGATATCTGTTTGAAGTCCTTGAGAATCAAAAAAGTAGTTTTTGAAAAGTCCTGGAATTACATTTTGCAGTATCTATATGAACACTGTTTATTCCTTTCTATATTCTGAACTTGTTCATATTTGATTCACACTTTTTATACAACATTTTACTCAATTAAAAAAAGGTGCAATTACCATTTTGTTTTTTCTGTGGCAGAAACTAGTTTCCATAACGTTCTGATTTATGGAGAGATAAAAAAGAAGTAAAACTAATATTTCAGCAAAAATAAACATGAACTTTGAAGCTCAGTATCCAATGTTTAGATTTCTGTTTCAGAAATGCATGCAAATTAAACATGAGCTTCTGATTGGCATGCTTTTCCAAAAAAAAGGCAGTTGAAAAGAGTTCAGTGCTGATCAGATGTGTGTGACGTGTTTGAGTGTTGAGTGTTGAGATGTTGTTTCAGGCTGGCCGGTGGTTCTCGTGGCGGGCGGTGTGTCGGGGATGTGCGGTTGGGCCGTGGGGACGCCTATGGATGTGATCAAAGCCCGTCTGCAGGTGTCAGGTGTGAGCGGCCGGCGCTACAGAGGCTTCTTTCACTGCATCTCACACAGCGTCAGGACCGAAGGCGTCTCCGTCCTCTTCAAGGGTCTGACGGTAAACTGCGTCCGTGCCTTTCCGGTCAACATGTCCGTGTTTGCCACCTACGAACTGGTCGTTCGCTTTCTGCGTCCGGCGTCATAGATCATCATCAGATCCTCTCTTTGCTCATCTGATTCCTCACTGAGGACGGTTTCACGTCACGCACAATGATTTCTAATCTGCACAGCTGGATGTTTGTGAGCAGATGTGTTTCTGTGTTCAGCTGTGATTTTATTATGAGCTGCACAACTACAGAGTGTTGATATATTTATCATTTCAATTCATATATATTTGAGTGTGTTTTGCTGTTTCTACCTCTGTGTCTGCTGAAGAGCATCATAGATGTTTACAAGAATAGTTCAGACAAAAATGAAAAAATGTGCTAAAAACATGCTCATCCTCAAGCCATTCAAGATGTTCACTGATGGAGTGGTTTTGTGGATTATTGTGATGTTTTTATCAGCTGTTTGGACTCTCATTCTGACGGCACCCATTCACTGCAGAGACACATTTATACAAATCTGATGAAGTAACAAACTCATCCTAATCTGGGATGAGCACATTTGTCACCCTGGAGCACAAACCAGTCTGAAGTAGCACATGGTTTATTTGTAGCAATAGCCAACGATACATTGTATGGGGCAATATTATCAATTTTAGTTTTATGGCAAAAATCATTAGTATATTAAGATCATGTTCCATGAAGATATTCTGTAAAGTTCCTACTATAAATATATCAAAACTTAATTTTTGATGAGTCATATGCATTGCTAAGAACTTCATTTGGACAAATTTAAAGGTCATTTTCTCAATATTTAGATTTTTTTTTGCACCCTCAGATTGCAGATTCCCAAAAAGTTGTGTTTCAGCCAAATATTGTCCTTTCCTAACAATCAACAATACATCAACACATACAGCTGATGTATTCAGCATTCAAGTGATGTATAAATCTCAAATTTCAAAAATTGACCCTGATGAGTGGTTTCGTGGTCCAGCGTCACATTTTTATTTTTTGTCTGAACTCAAAGCTGTTGTGTGTTCATCTCATTTGAACTAACTGAACCTGCGCTGCTGTTCTGTGAACAGGTTTAACCCTTTACTAAGAGTTCCTCAGAGTCTGGTGAGTGAGACTCTTCTGTGTGTTTAATCTGAAGTGAGTGTTAGAGATGTTCAAGTGTGACTCATATCAGGGATGTCCACATGGACTCGTGTTCTGTGTCAGATGTGTGTTGTTTTCCAGACGGTGAAGATGTACTCGAGTGAATGTGTGGATCATCAGCACCGTAATCATGACATTAAACGTGTCACTTACAACTTCAGTGTCATCATTTATTGGTCACAGCAGCTTTATTAGACACGAGCAAAGATGAAGATGATGAAGATGATGGCGAGAGGTGTGTGTGTGTGTATCTGAGAGTCTGTGGTTAGTTGAAGGGTAGTTTGCGAGGGCTCATGAACTGTCTGACGGTGTCTTCCGTCACGAGTTTGCGTCTCTCCTGATGAGCGGCGATCAAGGGCTGAAGCGTCTCGATCAAACACTTCTTCAGTTCACCGGTGAGCAGCGCACCACTGCTGTAGTCCTGCAACACAACACACGGTTACCATCACACTACTGTAGTTTTTATTGAGACATTTCACAATAAGGTTTTAACATCAGTTAATATATACAAGACTTGATGTTAAGCTCAACATTCAATAATACATTATTAACATCAGAAACTGTATCTGTCAACATTAATGTACTACAATAAGACCTTTATCATCTAAAACTAACAAAGATTATTAAATATTTTATTCATTCCTAGTTTGTTAGTACATTTGTTACCTTTTACCATTTTAGAAATATTTTGAATTAGCTTTTATTTTTATATTTGCAGATTTCAGTTTAAATTGACAGGTGTTTTTATTTTTTTATCTGTATATTTGTTTTATTTTAGATATTTTAGTACAAGTTAAACTAAATGAAAATGATGCACTGGCCATAACATAGCCAAAATAAAATAAGTTTTTGTCATTTTGTCTACCAATTTTTTTGTATGTCTACAATAAGTTTCTATTATAAGTTTAAAGTTGATTATATATTTATTGCAGTTTTAGTTTTTTAGTACATAATGTAAATAAAAATGACAAATATTGTCTTGACAAGTGTCTAATAAATGTGACCCTGGTGCATAAAACTAGTATCACAGGTATATTTGTAGCAATAGCCAAAAATACATTGTATGGGGCAAAATGATACATTTTTCTTTTATGTCAAAAATCATTAGGATATCAAGTAAAGATCATGTTCCATGAAGATATTTTGTGCATGTCCTACTGTAAATATAGCAAAACGTAATTTTTGATTAGTGATATGCATTGCTAAGAACTTCATTTGCACAACTTTAAAGGTGATTTTCTCAATATTTAAATATTTTTGCACCCTCAGATTTTCAAATAGTTGTATCTCAGTCAAATAGTGTCCTGTCCTAATCTCCCTGATCTCACCTGTCTGATCTTCTCCAGCTGATCGTCGTCTTCCATGAAGAAGGTGAGATACATGAAGGAAACGTCCACGTCTGGATTCCCGCCGAACTTCCTGTGCTCCTCGACCGTGTCCTTCCCGCCGGAGAAGGCGTGTTTGTTGACCTGGAAGAGGAAGAGCCGCTGTGAATGTGACGTTCATTGATTGCGTGCATGAGGAGTCAAACACAGCCCAGATGAAGGAAGGAGCAGCACCTTGTTCTTGATCTGTTTGGGCGAGTCGGTCAGGAAGATGGAGGAGTTGGCGTCGCTGGCGCTCATCTTGGTCTGAGCTCCCTGCAGCGCCGGGAAGAAGGTGGAGTGAAGCAGAGCCGGTTTGGGATAGCCGATCCGAGGAGCCACGTCCCGCGTCATCCGGAAATACGGATCCTGAGGAGCAGACGCTCACATGATCACACGGACACACACACACGAGTCCAGCGACGTGAGCACGAGTCGAGCGACTCACCTGATCGATGGCACACGGAATCAGACACTGAACGTCCGTCCTGTCGCCGAAGATCTGCGGGAATGAGCTGCTGAAGGACGGAGCTGCTTGGATGGCCGGGAAACTGATTTTACCTGCAGAAACACGAGATTAAAGCCACAGACAAACACCAGACGCACTGACGCCAAACAGAGACTCTCCTCACCGATGCAGTCGCTGTCTGTGAAGCCGAAGATGCCTTTGACCTGGTTAAACGTCACATGCTTCTGAACCTTCACCACGTTCCTGTAGAACGCAGGACTCGCCCTGTTCAGAACAAACACATCCGTACGGTTATTTCAGAGCACTTTTCACAATACAACAGGAAATCATGACGTTAATGTCTGTCATAACTTAATATCTCCATGCATTATACTGGCATTTATCATATTTGAGATGGATAATAATATATATACACTGCTGCTGGGATCAGTAAGATTTGTAATGCTTTTTAAAGGCAACCTTTCTGCTCATCAAGGCTGCGTTTATTAGATTAAAAATACAGGAAAAAAGTGTGATATCGTGAAATGTTAATGCAGTTTAAAATGCTGGTTTACTAATATACTTTAAAATATCATTTAAACCTTTGAAGCAAAGCTGAATTTTCAGCATCATTACTGCAGTCTTCAGTGTCACATGATCCTTCAGAAATCATTCTAATGTACTGATTTATTATCAGTGCTGGAAACAGTGATGTGTTTTACCCCATATAGTCGAGATCAGAGAAGATGAAGGTCTTGTTGACGTCGAATCCGCAGGCGATGATGTCTTTGGCGTTCTCCACTGTGTATCGATGACAGTCTTCCAGCGTCAGATCCTTCCACAGATACTTCTCATCATCCGTCATCTGAATCACCAGAGGAACGTCAAACATGTCCTGAAGCCACCTGTGACAAACACACACACACACACACACACACACACACACACACACACACACACACACACACACACACACACACACACACGTCAGCGCCATCACAGACTCACACTGAACACTGATGCTCTGAGGAAGACTCACTTTGTGAAGATGAAGGGTATCAGGTGACCCACATGCATGGCCTCTGAGGACGGCCCTCGACCCGTGTACAGATAGAAGGATTTCTTATTCTCAAACGCGTCCAGGATCTGATGCATGTCCCTGCAAATCACAAACATTCAGTCAATGCCACACTAACATTTATTTTGTAAATTTCCTACCATAAATATATCAAAGTTTACTTTTTGATTAATAATATTCATTGCTAAGAACTTAATTTAGAACTTAATTTAACTTTAAAGGTGATTTTCTTCATATTTAGATTGTTTTGCACCCTCAGATTACAGATTTTCAAATGTTATTCCTATTAGGTGACATTATTATTACTCTATTGTTTTTTCTACTCACTACAGAACTGTGCTATTATGTATTTTTTGTTTTTGAATATTTTATAATGTTATTTTTATTATTATTTTATTATTTATTTACACATCATATTTACTCATTTATTTTAATCTCATATTTTCATTATTT
Organism: Garra rufa; assembly: GCF_049309525.1. Lineage (NCBI taxonomy): Eukaryota > Metazoa > Chordata > Actinopteri > Cypriniformes > Cyprinidae > Garra > Garra rufa. The sequence goes on along the minus strand of NC_133381.1, from coordinate 1,989,152 downwards.
GTTTAAATATCCTTTTTAATATTTATTGTAATTCGTTAACATTTAATTTTATAACTACATTTAATCTATTTAATTACTTATCTTAATATTTTAATGTCTTATTTTCTCTCCCCATGGGTCTCTGGACCCCTTTATTATTCTGATGTGTGATGAAGTGTCACCTGTGTGAGAAGAAGATTCCTCTGCGCAGGAAATGGTGTGGTGTTTTTCCTGTGACTCGAGCGATTCTGTCCACCAGCTCCTGATCGATCTTACTGCTGCCGAACCTCACTGACAGCAGCAGAAGCAGCGCATTAATGCATTATTGATCACGGGTCAGATATGAAACACACCTGCAGCAGATATTCCACTGATGGACTCAAATGATGAGCAGAACATGGACTGACCGATGAGTTTATCGTAGTCCACTCCTTTGGCGTTGCTGGAGGAGACGTTCCACGGATCCACCTGATCATCTCCATCCTCCGCCGCTGCTCCGTTATCCACCGCCATCTCACCCTCCGCCGGTGGACATCCGGCCTTATAGTCCTGACCCATCACACGCTTGTAGTCCAGCTTCATCTGGAGCAACAGCTGGACCGCAGCGTCCACATCAGCCTGAGGAACATCACATTTACATGTCAATCATCACTTCACATGTCAATAATCACATTTAGATGTTAATAATCAGTCAGATCTCAATAATCACATCAATAATCACATTTAGATGTCAATAATCACAGTCAGATGTCAATAATCACATCAATAATCACATTTAGATGTTAATAATCACAGTCAGATGTCAATAATCACATCAATAATCACATTTAGATGTTAATAATCACAGTCAGATGTCAATAATCACCTCAATAATCACATTTAGATGTCAATAATCACAGTCAGATGTCAATAATCACATCAATAATCACATTTAGATGTCAATAATCACAGTCAGATGTCAATAATCACCTCAATAATCACATTTAGATGTCAATAATCACAGTCAGATGTCAATAATCACATCAATAATCACATTTAGATGTTAATAATCACAGTCAGATGTCAATAATCACCTCAATAATCACATTTAGATGTCAATAATCACAGATGTCAATAATCACATCAATAATCACATTTAGATGTTAATAATCACAGTCAGATGTCAATAATCACATCAATAATCACATTTAGATGTCAATAATCACAGTCAGATGTCAATAATCACATCAATAATCACATTTAGATGTCAATAATCACGTCAGTCATCAGTCAGATGTCAAATATCATGTCAATAATCGCATTTAGATGTCAATCATTACATCACATGTCAATATTCACATCAATAATCACATTTAAACGTTAATAATCACATCACATGTCAGTCATCACAGTCAGATGTCAATCATCACATCAATAATCACATTTAGATGTCAATCATTACATCACATGTCAATATTCACATCAATAATCACATTTAGACGTTAATAATCACATCAATAATCACATCACATGTCAATATTCACATTAATAATCACATTTAAACGTTAATAATCACATCACATGTCAGTCATCACAGTCAGATGTCAATCATCAGATGTCATGAAAGCTCTCACAGAAGATCTTAATGATTTGAGTGTCAGACTCACTTTGGGGCTCTTCTGAGCTTTCAGAGATCTCACTGCCTCTCCCTGAGCTGTCAGCTTCTCATACAGGTCCATGGGGCTCAAATCTGCCATCTTCAGCTGTAATGAAGTGAAAGTGATGGTTTATATTGTGACATATGGTCTCTCCTGCCGCATGTCAACATTTAAACACCGATCTGAACCCAGTGTCGCGATCAGCGCTCACACCAGTAATCATAAGCAGTTCATTTCAGCAATAAATAACAATGAGGAATAAATAAACGCACCGTTTTGTGTTGGTGATTTAATTCATTCAGCTTGCATCAGACTTGCTTTGGCCGCGTCACACCGGTAACTGCCCGACAGGAAACATCCGCTCCACACACCGCAGTTCCGGTCGCGTGTCTCACACGCTGCTGTGCATTAAAGCTATTTTCAAAAACACTTTTAATCATGATTTGTCAAGTTTACTTTGATAACATTAGTACATACAGGCTGTTTAATATAGGATGTGTGTTTTATAAACACGAATTGTTGAAATGGAGACTCTTACTTTGTAAGTTCCTCACGGACAAGGATTTAAACGGGACTTTTATTTTGTTTGTAAGTTCCTCACGGACTCGCGCTTCCGGAGTTCGATGTCTGATATTTCAAATTAAGCACCGCGCCACAAACGCGAATAATAATCATGTAAACAAGAATATATAGCTACAACGAACGACTTTAAACTAATATATAAAGCCTTATATTTTGGCATGAATTTTGATCAATGTTTACTGCGAACTTTGACAGGACAGATGCCTTTAATGTCAGTTATTCGTCGTTTATTGTGAGTGTTTGAATCATTTAATATCTCCTGATGATTCTGACTTTATAATGAACTCCAAATGCATTTGTGACGAAGTAGAGATGGGTTTTAATATAAACTATATATTATAAAGAGCCATTTATCAATAAGATTATCATTTCGTTCTTTACCTAAAAGTATGTTTTGTTATTATTGTTTACATTGATGTGAGGTTTGTGAGCTTCCTATGGCTTCTCTGGTGGATTATGAGGATTCTGACAGTGAGACGGATCCAGATCTTCAGCTGGTGTGTGCTGCTCCTCAGCTTCATCATGAGAAAGCCTTCATCATGAGCTCCTCATCTTCATCATCATCATATCCATCAGCAGCACAGCGCTCATGTGGTTCATCTGCCTCCGTGAAGAGAGTATATCCGCAGGTGTCTGTGGTGAGGCCGTATGTTTCTAAAAGACAGAGACTGTCCTCCGCTGAGCCCACAGTCGTCCAGGCAGAAGAACCGGACTGGTCTGGATCCGCCGGATCTCCTGTGCTGTCTGAGGTGTCAGAGAGGGTCCGGCCGTTTCTGGGCCGTAAGCGTGGAGGGGTTGAGCTGCCCAGACGCACGCAGTGCCGCATTCAGGCCCATCAGGGTCCAGTGAACGTCCTGCAGTGGAGTCCAGTGGATCATCTCAGTCATCTGCTGCTGTCTGCATCCATGGACAAAACCTTCAAGGTCAGACTAACCTAATCTAAACCAAACCAAACTAACCAGCTCTTGCTTCTACAGGTGTCTTCTAAATATCAGAATTTGGGTTGGACTGTGTCTGAAATCTTAAGTCCATAAAGTCGTGCCATTAAATGTTGCATACACTGCAAAAAATGAATATCTGTCCTTATTTTTCAGTACAAATATCTAAACATCCTGAAATCAGGATACATTTATTGGGACCAGTTGTTCGAAAGCAATCTGGTCGGGTTTTGGCTTTTGTCGGATTGGGGTTGTTCAAAAGAAAAAAAGAATCCGGATTAGATCACAAGATTAAAGCAGTAGTTCACTTCCAGAACAAAAATGTACAGATAATGTACTCACCCCCTCGTCGTTCAAGATGTTCATGTCTTTCTTCAGTCGTAAAGAAATTGTTTTTTGAGGAAAACACTTCAGGATTTCTCTCCATATAGTGGACTTCTGTGGTGCCCTGAGTTTGAACTTCCAAAATGCAGTTTTAAAGACTCTAAACAATCCCAGCTGAGCAAAACGATTGGTTATTTTCTAAAAAAATTTCTAACTTCTTGCTGAGCTAGACAATTTTGAGGTCAAAAAGTATATGTATTTAGAAAAAAAAAGATTGTTTTGCTAGATAAGACCCCTTTTTCCTTAGCTGGAATCATTTAGAAACTGTATTTTGGAAGTTCAAACTCAGGGCACCATAGAAGTCCACTATATGGAGAAATCCTGAAACGTTTTCCTCAAAAAACATCATTTCTTTACGACTGAAGAAAGAAAGACATGAACATCTTGAACGACGAGGGGATGATTACATTATCTGTACATTTTTTGTTCTGAAAGTGAACTACTTCTTTAAGTCTTGGTTTTGATCTGGATTAAATCCTCAGTTTGTGTTTTTCTAAATGTTTTACTAACAATGGGATACTACTGATCCAGGAAAAACTGGATTTTTCTGATCCCAGCAGTGGAAGGGTGGATTTCAGGAATAAAACTTTAAAACTGGCCTAAAAATACTACATTTTAACTTTTTTTTTCTTTTTTTTTTTTTCCATCAGCATGTCCCTTTAGAGGTTCTGTAAAGCACTTGTAATCCAGATTTGCAAATCTGAAAAGGTTTGTATCTGGATCGGGGTGATCTAATCCAAATTTACTTTTAAAAACCGCCACAAAAGTAAGATGGGTTACCTGATCCTGGATAGCAAAACATTTCCAGATCCAGATCATTCTGATTCAGATGAAACTTTCTGAACAACTGGCTCCTGAAGATATGAAATCTCATTTACTGAGAAATGACTTTATGATTAAAACAAGAACAAATATATGTTAAAAAAGTTTAAAAATGTTCTCTCTTTGAATTAAGTTGATTTTTCTGACCCTACTGGCAAATATTTGTTCTTGTTTTAGTCATGAACTCAATTCATTTTGTTTAGTTTCTCAGAAAACGAAACTTCATATCTTCTGTCATTTTGTATCTCGTGTAAATCAATCTTTATTTGCACTGGAAAACAAGACAGATATACAGAGGAAGAGTGTCAGTGTTTGGCAGTGCGATCAGAAGCACAAAGTTAACTGTTTGCTAGTTTAAAAATGTTTTCAAAGCATCACGACTGGATCTCGCAGTGATTGGTCAGTTGTCTCTTTAGTGCTCTTAAACCCCGCCCCCACACTCATCTGAGAGCCACGCCCACATCTCAACATCCAATCAGCAGATAGTGCACAGAATCCTAAAATACCTCAAATTTTGATCTTCATTTCAACCAGACATACAGTCAAAACTGAATGTTTTCAGACACCTTCAACATTTCTCACATTATCAGTTTATTTGCTAAAGTTTAGAAAATGGTAATAAAATATCATCTCGATAATGTCAGATAACTTTATAATAGGTATCAAAACATGGTCAGGTCAAAGTGTCAAATCAAATTTTTGGCACCACATTCTTATAAATTTTACTGGTAGTCCACTGTATGAAGAATTTTTGGGTGTAATATGTGACCCTGGAAAACAAAACCAGTCATAAGGGTCAATTTGTTTTAATTTACATAAGCTTTCCATTGATGTATGGTTTGTTAGGATACGACGATATTTGGCCGAAACACAACTATTTGAAAATCTGCAATCTGAGGATGCAAAAAAAAGAAAAGATTTAAATATTGAGGAAAATCACCTTTAAAGTTGTCCAAATGAAGTTCTTAGCAATGCATATTACTAATCAAAAATGTAATTTTGATATATTTAAGGTAGGAAATGTACAAAATATCTTCAAGGAACATGATCTTTTTTTAATATCCTAATGATTTTTGGCATAAAATAAAAATGTATAATTTTGGCTTTTGCTACAAATATACCCGTGCTACTCAAGACTGGTTTTGTGCTCCAGGGTCACATATGTCTCTGTTTACTTCATTTTGCTATCCTCACTTACATACATGAACTATAGTGTCCTGCATCCACTAGTGAAAAAAATAAATATATAAAAAATGATATCTGGAGCCCGAATAATTTTTGGTTTGACTGTACATCACGATACAGAATCAAAGATCAGACGCTCTTTAGTTTCATCATGACTGTAATGACAAAACACGAGGCCACTTTTTGAGCAATGTTGCTGTCGGTGGGCATCCAGGTGAAACACAGGATAGAAATGTGTTACCCATTCTCAGTGGAAAAGTGCCCAAGCAAAAGTGCTCAAAAAAGCAGCACTCAGTCCTGGAGGTTTGATCAGCATCAGAACTAGTGATGATTAACCTAAACAGCACTAATGAATATAAATCATTGTGCAAACGGCTGAAAGAACATGACGGCGCTGTTGTCAAGGACCTGAATGAGAATGAATGAGCCGATTAGATTACTGCAGAACCAATGCATATGAGTTCAACCAATGGTGAGAGTGAAGCGCGTCTGAAGCACTAGGACATCCGTGATCCTCCAGGAACATGCGTGTGTTTGGTGAAGGTGTTTCTCATGTAAGCGTGTCCTCCGGGGGTCTGCGGTGGAGCCGCTCCATCACTGTGGCGTTATAATGTGTGTCGAGACCCAGGAGATCCAGCGGCGCTCACGCGTGTCCTGAGGAAAGGTGAATGACGCACACGCTGAACTAGATTCATCCACCAGTGCTGCCGTCAGCCCTTCATCAGCAGCTGCTTAGAAATGCATGAGAAATAGAGCGTCTGTGTGACTCGTGAAATAATGAAATGCCTATGAGACTTAGAAAAGTATGGAAGTTAATTCAAGTAATTTCCAGGCCAAAAAAAAAAAGAAAGCAGAATATGGAAAAAATATTTGCTTTTCTAAACTTTTGCTTCTATTTCGTTTTTTGAAATTCGAGGTACTACTTCTGGTGAAGAGCCTGCGTGTTTGAAACGTTTTTCAAAGAAATCTGTGCTACTTTTGGAGCTTTGGTGTTGCTGACTTTACATTTAAATTTTACTATCATAAGGAAAGACAAGTTTTGAGCAAACAGATCTTTATTAATTCATGTTCATCCATGCTCTGGTTTTTTCATAGTAAGATGGCAGTGCTGTACGAGGGAAATAGGTTAGGCTTATATAAAACTAGAATGCATAAGCATGTAAAAAATTCCCATTCGCATGTGAATAGTTTCTAAAGAACACAAAACAAAGTGTCTTGTCTGCATGCAAAGGTATGTTTTTTGTTTTGTTTTTTTTATCTAGGGCTGGCGCTCTGTATGTTATGGAAGCCCATTTCCGCCACTGAACAAAAAAATGTTATTGTGACATTTTATCTCACAATTCCGACTTTTTCTCAGAATTGCGTGATGTAAACTCACAATTGTAAGTTATAGTCAGAATTGCAAGACAATTCTGAGAAATAAAGCTGCAATTCTACAAAATACATTCTTTTTTCTCAGAATTGCTATTGCGCGTTATTAAGTCAGAATTGTGAAATATAAACAACTGCAAGTTATAAAGTTTTGAGCAGTAAAAAAATATGTTCTTAGAATTCTGGCTTTGTTTCTGAGAATTGTCTTGCTATTTTGACTTTATAACTCGCGATTGCAAGTTTATTGTTTATATAAAAATAATTATGAGATACAAAGTTGCAGTTACCAAATATAAAGCTGAAATGAATACCAAATATAGGGCTAAAGCTAAAATAATGCTATTTATGTTAAATATGTTTTGTGTATTGAGTAGGAACCCTAAAGTGTCTGCTGCTTTCTGGTCAAGATTGGTCTGTGTGTTTGAAGACTCATGTTCAGTGTATTTTGCTGGGTTTGAGCAGATGTTCTTGTAAAGCGTGTAGTTGAGCTGACGTTCTCGTTCTGGCCTGCGGCGTCTCGTATCTGTGTCTGTAGGATATTAGAGCCACTGCTATCAGATGTGTGTATGTGTGTGTTTAATAATGGAACACAGGAAGTGTGTCTCTGTGGAGGGTCAGAGGAGCGCAGCATGATGAGCTGCGGGGCGAACGCTCCATTCCCGACTCCACCAGAGGACATGCACAGACTGCACCTCATCTAGTGTTCCCTCATCAGGAGACACGCCGCATCGCTCATTGTCGTCAGTCCAGCATGAGTTCATTCACCTGTCCTCCGGCGACACAGGGTTTAATCTTCAGATTGGGATCAGTTCTGATCCGTCCTGCTGTGCTGATAATGCAGGGTATGGCCACTGGTTTCAGTGCGGTTCTCTACAAATTACCATTGCAGAAACACAGAAAGACTAATGTAGGAACAGAAAACCTCTATTGAAGCTTGTCAGAGACTAAACATCTATACATAAAATATGAGAAATGATGAACAAAAGTTCTTTTGGAAAAAAAAAAAGGCTTCAACAAAGACATTTCATGGATGTTTTTATTCGTTACGACTCACTTCCTCAAGTCAACAATAAGTATATCCACTTCTGTTTCGCAAATTGAATGAATCGTTAGATTTAGATCAGAACTTCGGAGCAGGTTTGCGAAAAATTTCACAAATTAAACGATTTGTTATCCGTGTTCCAATTCCTGATCCGAAATTATGGTTCATTATGACTATTATTATTATTATTATAAATTATGACTCTAGAGCGCAGATCGTGTCCAGAACTTCAGAGCAGGTTTTTATTTTATCAAACTAGAAAAAACAAACCATTAAGACAGTACAGTTATAAAAACAAAACAAACAAAATAAAGAAAATGAATGGATATTTTTATTTGTTTTGACTAATTCTAGTGATTATTTGCTCACCGAGGTGCAAATGACTACAAGTAGAAATATACATTTTTAATAAAGAATAAAATGCTTATTTTTAGTACTGCAACAGATTAGCTACTGAAATAAAAAAGTAGTAACAATAAACCTCACTGTTGACCGTCAAACTCAACTAGATAGACAAATAGTCAGTTTTTCATGGATGATTCAGAAGATGGGTTTTCAATTTCAAATGTTTCATATTTCAGTCTTTGACAAGCTGCAATTTTTTTCTCGTTTTTTTTTTTTTTTACCCGACTCTTTTGTGCTGATTTTTGATGAATTGCATGGAAACCAATGTGGCTCAGTCTGACCTGTAACACCATCACAGTCACAAAATCTGTATAGCCTTTCTACAACACAGCTTTATGTTTGGTATTTGGTGAGAAAGTCACCAAGAAATAAATATTTGAACCAGCATTTCAAGGAGTTAAAAAACCAAATATGAGTCAAATTGACCTGTGCCACAATAGGGGTGTTTTAAAGTGCCCCTATTATGGATGATGAAATGTTGGTTTTGAGAGTCCCCAACAACAGGTTGACATGCGTGCAAAGTCAAAAACACTATCTGTGTCTTATAATATGCTTCTGTTTTTACCTTGCTCAGCGACTCCCAAACAATTCGCTCAACGATTCATTTTTCCAAAGCCCTCACACACAGTACAATTTTTAATGGATTACTCCACTTTCAGAATAAAAATATCCTGATAATTTGCTCAGCCCCATTCTTCAGTTGTAAAGAAATGAAGTTTTTTGAGGAAAACATTCCATATTTTTTCTCCATATAGTGGACTTCAATGGTGCTCAACGGATTGAAGGTTAAACATTTTTTATGCAGCTTCAAAGGACTCTAAAAAAAAAAAAATTCATACACTTTTTAACCTGAAATGCTGGTCTAGTCTAGCTCTGTGATGCGTACTCTGGTTCAAGACAGTTAGGGTATGTCTAAAAACTCCCATCTCATTTTCTCCTCCATCGCTGTTTTATCTTTTGTTTGTAAAGGGTGTTTGATCTTTGCACACTGAAGTTGGAGGAGAAAATAAGAGTTTTTCAACATATCCTATCTGTATCCTAACAGATTTCCTCTCACGGTGCAGAGCACAGCGTCTTCTCGACATGATGCTATCCACCGGATCCCACCACACTGTTGACGTCAACATGAAACCACTTGGGATTCTATTTAAAAATGACGTTTAAATGATTCAGAGTCGACTCTTTCTTTTGAGAGACAATAACTTTATACACGGTGCACTTTCAGATTTCAAACTTTGCAGGATGTTTTCATTTACTGTGTTACACACTGCATGAAAGGTAATTTCTGAAAATCCATAATAGCACACTTCTATGTGAAATCGGTCACATTGATGAGAGAATATGGCATTGGATCGAGCAGTAATAATGAATGTGTGTTTCAGGTGTGGGATGGTGTTGGCAGTGGGCGGTGCTTACAGACATACTCCGCCCACCGCGGGTCCGTGCGTGATGCGTGTTGGCTGGCGTGTGGGCGACGCCTCCTCTCAGGGTCGTTTGACGGCAGCGCGGCGCTCACCGATGTGGAGACGGGTGAGTTACCCTTCACTCCTCCACAAATGACCCATAAGTGTCCTGAGAGTCTGTCTGCTGGGCCCAGTTTTTCCAAAAATGTAATCTGGATCAAATTGGTCTGGATTTGGAAATCCCATGTTTTGCTATCCAGGATTAACTGATCTATCTTACTTTTATGACAGTTTTTTAAAGGAATATTGGGTTGGATCACTGTGATCCAAATACCAAATTTCAGGATTTCACCTAATCCTGTTTACCAGAGCCTTAAATGGAACCAACAGTGTAGCCTTCTGGCTTAGCAAAGAACAACAGGTAGACAAAATACCTGTGGCCACAAATAGCCATTGTTTGTTTTAATTGTAAGAAACAGAAACACTGCAGTAAACAAACATTTTACATTTTTTAGTTTGTTCTAATGTTAAATAACAAAACAAAAACAATCAAAAAGTCAAAAATCATTTACAGGACAGATACCAGCATTTTCCATCTTTGATTTTCCATCCATTTGTGACCCTGGACTACAAAACCAGTCATAAGGTTAAATTTTACTAAACGTTTTTGAGATGTATACATCATATGAAAGCTAAATAAATAAGCTTTCTATTGATGTATGGTTTGTTAGGATAGGACAATATTTGGCCGAGATACATCTATTTGAAAATCTGGAATCTGAGGGGGCAAAAAATCAAAATACTGAGAAAATCACCTTTAAAGTTGTCCAAATTAAGTTCTTAACAATGCATATTACTAATCAAAAATTACATTTTGATATATTAATAGTAGGAATTTTACAAAAAATCTTCATGGAACATGATCTTTTCTTAATTTCATAATGATTTTTGGCATAAAAGAAAAATCAATAATTTTGACCCATACCATGTATTTTTTGGCTATTGCTACAAATATACCCCAGCGACTTAAGACTGTTTTTTTTGGTCCAGGGTCACATTTATTTGACATCTGACAGCTTTGATATATTTTGTTGTTGTTGTTGTTGTCTCATTAGATGTGACATGCTTCATATAGGCTTCAAATATGAAGGAATTTATATATCATCAGTAACCATTAAGTTTGAGATCATTCAAAATAAAACTTTTTTAATTTTTTTTTTGGTTCAAAAAAATCACAACTGAATCCACCTTTCTGATGGGATCAGGATAATCCAGTTTTTTGGATCAAATAGATCCCAATCTGAGTTCAAAGTTTTGAATAACCCAAAGCGCAGGTTTGATCCAAATCAAGCGTAAGATTGGATTACATGGTCTGATCTTAATTCAAAATCCCTCTTTTACTTTTGAAAAACCCATTTCCAAGATTTGATCCAATCCATGATCCAAAATCCCACTGGATTGCTTTTGAAAAACTGGGCCCTGTTGATTCATTCTAGAGTCTCACAGAAATGAGCCGATGTGTGTTTCCTGCGCACTAACTCTATCTGCTCACGAGAGACACGTTTCTTATCGGCCGTCAGCGCTGCGCTAATTACATTTCTAAATTAAAAACACTGAGGAAGTGTATTAATTATGCAGGAGGATGACTCTCATCGCTCCCCGAACATCAGCCTGTAATTGATGTGACACATTCTCACCGTTCAGAGAAAAACCAATGAAGAGATTGAAATCATGTGTTTCCTGCTTCTCTACAATCTCCTGATCATATGCATCAAATGCTGTCATTAATATGCACATATTGGTTCATCATCATATAAACCAGTTTAATTAATCCACAGCTTATAAAGAAGTTCACCCGTTGAGCCAGTTTACACACATGGAGTTTTTATCGCTTCATTGTTGAACACATAGATGTACATCTGAATGAATCATCACAGGAAAATACATTCAGATGCAGGTTTTTAAATGGTCTTAAAAAGTGTTGATTTGTCTTTCTACAAAGTAAGACCTTTAAATGACATAACATGAATCATTTGATTCATATTGGGACTTCAGAGCGGGCTGAGAATCATTTTGCAAATTGAATCATTTGTGATCCGCGCTCCGATTCCTTGTATGAAATGATGGTTTCTTCAGAGCAGGTCCTGTAAATGATTTTCTCAATTCAATAAAATCATTTATTGAATTGAGTGATTTATGAATTGCGCTCTGATTCCTTATGAAATGATGGTTTGTGAATCGTTATTCAGATTTGGACTCTGGAGCGCGAATCACGATTCATTTGATTCAGTTTGGAACTTCAGTGTGCATATTGCAAATAATTTAATTTGGATCAGCAGGTTCCTAAATATTTTTTTCTGATTTATTTAATTCCGTTAAAACTGAATAAACATCAAACTATGTTAAACCTCTTCAGTTATGCTAATGAGGTGTTTTAATCAGCAGAAGAATAGTTTATTCTGGTTGTTAATAATGCGTGCAGGTCTTCATTGAACATCTGTGTCTTTCCTGTGATGCAGATGCGATTTTAAAAACCAGAACCACATGAAATGAATCTTTGAATCACTTGTTTAATAGATCTTCAGCTGAGATTGAGTATGTGAATCACTTAAAGTGAATCATTTCTGCAGCAGCTCACAGACGCTGTGATAAACTCACGACACTGACTGATTGATTATTGATCCTCAGGTAAGACGATCGCACAGATGGAGAACGGTTTTAAGGTGTGTTGTGTCGCCCCGCGCCCCTCTGAGCCCGACGTCTTCCTGTGCGGAGGCTTCAGTTCAGAGGTCAGGGCCTGGGACGCCCGCTGCCGTAAGGTCAGTCTGATTCAAAGCTTTCCCATGAGCCTCTGTCTGCGCTCAGAGGTTTCTCTGTCTGACGGCTTCTGTACGTCTGTCTCCAGGTGCTGCGGGTGTATAAAGCGGCGGTTCAGCGGACACTGGACGTCCTGTTCCTGAACGACGGGAGAGAGTTCATCAGCAGCACCGACGCCGTCAGCCGAGACTCCGCCGATCGAACGCTCATCGCCTGGGACTTTGAGACCACCGCCAAACTCTCCAACCAGATATTCCACGTAAGACACACAGTGATCCAGCAGGGTTTGAAACGCTGTCTTCCACAAACTCTTAGATCACAGCAGACAGTCTTCATGTTACATACACTGCAAAAAATGTATATTCTTCACAGTGTTTTTGTCTTTCTTCTAACATTCTTCTTAACATTCTTAAATCAAGATACATTTACTGAAGAAGCGAAATTGCTTAAAATATGAAGTTCTAAAAAATAGACCAAAAAAGAATGAGTTCATGATTTATTGACAGATAGTTATTTTTGTTTTTATCATAAACGCACTTCATTTTAATCGGAAAGCGTGACTTATTTTATCATCTATCTCTTGTTTTAAGAATCTTTAGTCATTTGCACTGGAAAACAAGACAAAAATACTGTTTTTGTTGTTGTTGTTGTTTTTTGCAGTGTGATCAGAAGATGCAATAAAATAATTTTCTTTTTTTTTACTTGGTCTTCCCAAGCTCTTTAACCCTTGTGTTAATCCATAAAAGTTACACAGGACAAAAATAAGCATCAAAAAACTTCATAATATTATAACTATCAAAAATTCATTTTCACAATGTAACCCTTTAAATGCTAGTTTGTTTACATAATCCCATTGTTGTTTTTGTATGAAAAGTCTTTATATATAATGCATTATAAAAGTAGTTTTAATGCATTAATAATTCCTTAGTAGTGCACTTTATAATGCATTACATTTGTACAAGTATGAATACCTTTATCATGCATTATACATAAAAGTGTTGCCGAAAAAACTTTTCTTTGTTTGGATCATTACAGTCTTCTATAAACAGCATTAATTTTTGTGCCGTTTTAGATAAAAAGTACTTTTTTTTACACAGACATACACAGATTTCTGAGTAAACATGCAAACCACAGTCTCTTATCAGCAGAAACACAACCTCACAATTATAATTACATCTGTTTTATTCTGTTGGTCTTTTATCAACTGGAGCAGAAAACAGGAAAAAGCTAATATTTACTCCACAGATCAATGAGAAAATGGTGCCATCAGGTGGAAAATAGTAAAAATGTTAAAACTAGAAGAAGTTTGAAGCTTTGCCAACAGAATGAGAGCATATTAACAGAGAATGCATGATCTGATAATTAAATGACAGTCGGATGAAATATTACCGTTTTAATGAGGACATTTTTATCCTCAAGATCCTGATTGTAACTATTTATGTACCTAGTGTAAAATACGTTTATTATAGGAAATGAAGATGAAATATTAAAATTTTAATAAAAATGCACAACGCAGCCAAAATTATCAATGGACTGAAATGTTTTTTTTGCATTAGAGTTAGGTTTGTGGCGTAAGTGGCAGCTCAGAAAAGCTGAAAAGAAAAGACACAGTCGGTTTGTTATGGACTGAGTCTGAAACTGTGATCCAGTGAAATGATTCAATCTGCAGCCGGTTTCTACATAGATTTGAATATTTGAATAAGACCCTCTCTTAGCCATATGTTGATATATTTGCATGGACACGCCCCACAGAAGAGAGCAGTAGCTCATTATCATTTAAAGAGACATGCACCAAAAGAGTTGCTGTCGACAGAGCTGTTTTTTGACATGGTAAAAAGGGCAGTGTTGGGGAAAGTTACTTTTAAAAGTAAAAAAGTAACTAATTACGTTACTTAGTTGCTTTTTTTGGGAAAGTAATGCGTTACATTACTTTCCCGTTACTTTTTAAATCTGGGCAGGGATTGCTCATTTGTTTATATAAAACATTTTTAACAAATCTAAAAGCCCTTTCACACCAAAAAGTAAAATGAATAAGCCTAAGGCTGAAGAAAAAGTAAATTCTTGTCTGTACAGTAGAACTGTAGGAAAATGAAGTTCAACACTCTTCAGCAATGAGAAAAATGAAGCACAAATGTTCATCTAAAGTAAGTTTTGTTTATTAGTCTGGTTGAATTGGATCAGCAAAGGTCAGCAACAACATTGGTTAATACAACGGGATTAAATACATAAAGGAAAAAAAAGTAACTGGCATTACATTTTTTTGAAAAAGTAATGCGTTACTTTACTAGTTATTTGAAAAAAGTAATCTGGTTACGTAACTCACGTTACTTGTAATGCTTACCCCAACACTGAAAAAGCGTGTTGTTTTACATGACATTTGAGGAATTTTATCTAAAATATGAAATGAAATAACTAGGGATTTACCAAATGTTCAGCAACTGAAATATGATTCGTCTGAAAATAGCAAAAAAAAGCTGTTTTGGTGTTTATCTGAAAGCGAAAAGGCCGAATAAATGATAGCAAACAATGAGGTGACGTGATCAAATAGAGGCGTTCACTAATGATCAAACATGTGGTCAGTGTGGAAACATTTAAAACTGGCCGAGAAAGACAAGCAGCGACAGCGAGAGACTGTTTAGAAGCGCATCGCATGTCTTCATGAGGAGAGAAAGGTTACTGTATGATGACTGAAATCATCCATTAGTCAATCAACTCCAGAACGTTCTGTTGTCTAATACACCAGACACCAATTGTGTTTATTCTGACAGCAGCTCCTTAGCCAGGGTTCAAAGACCAAAGATGACAATCATTCACAAATGATAGCATTGTAATTTTACTGTTGTTCTGTAAAATATAATTAAAAAGACAAAAATAATGATAACAATAATTCCAACAGCTCTATTAATACATTTATTCTAACATTGTCCTTTGCTCAGCAAGACTGCATTTATTTGTACATTAGAAACACATGCCTGATCCAAGAAGGGGCTCTTAAAATGGCCAAAGAATATTGTTTTACTAACTTATTCATTTTAAGTTAAAATGTGGTTTGTTGGTAGGCTATAATGTCTACTGGAATGTTAAAAATGGTCAGTTTTAAGTAAATATTTTTAAATTGTTGTTTTGTAATTGATTTTTTTCTCTGAAAAGCAAGGCAAAACTGTAAAAAGCACATTTTGGCTATTTGATATATGCAGTGGTGAAAAAAATTGGCAAAAAACATGAAAAACTGTGTTCGGTAATCAGCCTTAAGTGTTTAATTTTGTTCGGCTTCGGCCAAGAATTTTCATTTCGGTGCATCCCTATAAATAACCCTAAAAAAATCATAACTTTTGGAAAATGGGCTTCTGATGTTGTCTTTAAATGTCCGTTCCTGAAAGCTGCTGTGGAGTTTGCTCATGTGTGTGGTGTTGTGTGTCAGGAGCGCTTCACCTGTCCGTGTCTGGCGTCTCATCCGCTGGAGAACAGCTTCGTCTCTCAGACCAACGGCAGCTACATCGCTCTGTTCTCAGCGCAGCGGCCCTACAGGATCAACAAGAGACGCCGCTACGAGGGACACAAGGTCACGTGACACACGTTAACATCTGCTGCGCCTCCAGAGGTCATGTGACTGATCCTGAGCTGCTGTTGTTGTTTGCAGGTGGAGGGTTTTCCAGTGCATTGTGGGTTCTCTGCAGACGGAAGCGTTCTGGTTTCCGGTAGTTCTACAGGTTCTGTGCACTTCTATGACTTTCAGACGTCACGCACCCTGAACACGCTTCACGCTCACCAACACGCCTGCGTCTGCGCCACGCTCCATCCCGTCATTCCCGCCGTCACCGCCACGTCTGATTGGACGGGAGAGATCAAGATATGGAGCTGATCACTCGTGTTTGATGATGATGATGATGATGATGATGATGATGATGGACCAAAACTCTCCCTTTTAATGCTTTACTCTGATTCAAAAGTGGGGATTATGGGTAATCAAATCATGATGTTAAACTATAAAATAAACTGTTACATGGTTTAATGTTTGTTTGCTTTTATATTTGTGTATTTCTTTATTTGTGTCTTTAATAAAAGAGATAAAATGATCATTTGCATACGAAAGCTTGTCATTATATACACTCAAAAGTTTGGGATCAGTAAGATTTTTTTTGTTTTTTG
Organism: Garra rufa; assembly: GCF_049309525.1. Lineage (NCBI taxonomy): Eukaryota > Metazoa > Chordata > Actinopteri > Cypriniformes > Cyprinidae > Garra > Garra rufa. The sequence goes on along the minus strand of NC_133381.1, from coordinate 1,972,438 downwards.
TCTCTTATGTTCATCAAAGTTCCATTTATTTGATCAAAAATACAGAAAAAAACAGTAATATTGTAGAATATTAATACAGTTTAAAATAATGGTTTTCTATTTTAATATATTTAAAAATAAAATGTATTCCTGTGATGCACAGCTGTGTCTTCAGTGTCACATGATCCTTCAGAAATCATTCTAAAATACTGATTTATTACTTTTATCATCAATGTTAGAAACAGTCATGCTTTACATTGAAATAATATTTTACAATATTAGAGTTTTTTCTGGATTTTTGATCAAGTAAATGCTGCCTTGATGAGCATAACTTCTTTTAAAACTAAAAAACTGTACTGATCCCAAACTTTTGAACAGCAGTGTGTATATATCATAACATACTGGAATTAAATGTACTTATCAATTCACACTAAGAAATGAGAACAACATCAAAACATTTCCATCGTTCAGATTTATTTAGTAAAGAAAACTACAGCAAAAATGTAGAAACGTGTCTAGAAGCAGTTGAGCAGTTTCTGCTTTAATGCGGTCAGAGGAAGAACAATCATCATCCGTCTGTGTGAACGATCATCCTGTTCACATTCACATCAATACATTTACGGTTCAGACTTCATCAGTTCAGTGTATTACGCCACAAATGTTCATGTTCCCATCATGACGGTCCAAACACTGGCAGAAAGAGATCAAATCCTGTTGGTTTCATCACAGTAAATGACAGTGTATTGCTTCATCACAATGAGCTGAACATGAGCTGAACTTTTAATCATTTCTCTGCTGGATGTTCATTTTCTCTCCTGGTGCTCCTACAGATTATTTATTCAGTGTAAACATTGATCATTTACAGATGTGTCACTGTGTCCTCATTGGGCTCGTCTCAACACCCAGACTCAAGCTCTTCTCTTAACACACAATAAAACCACACAGTCTCTGATAGTGCTTCTGTGTCTCCCATTAATCATTCATGAACCCCACTTGGCCCAAATTTAATGGGATTTCTAGGAAAGCTTTCCAGTGACATTCAAGTCACATGAATTAGATTTTACACACTATTTGCTAGTAAAGCAAAATTAGTACATTTTATTGGTTTCCAAAACATTTGTAATTGCTTTTTATCACTTAGAATCAACTAAACTATCATCTGTTACATAAGAAACAGACATGTGCAAGATGTTTTCAATGCACAGTATTGAAAATAAATCTTTGTAAAAACTGTTGTAAATGTCTCATCAGACGATCAGAGTTCTACACGCTTAGTCTTCATGCACACTTGAGCCAAATACAGTGGTCAAGTGTGCAAACTGGGACAAACTCGTCATCCTGTCAGTCTTCAATTAACAAAAGCCACTTCCTTAAATGACATCAGCTGCAGGAAGTGACATCATCTTGATGGACATCAGCTGCACAGACGTCAGTAAGTGCTTACAGTGGATTTGATGTGTTTTGTGAGATGGAATGTGCTTACTGATCTGGACAAAACTAGATTTCTGAAACTGCTACAGAACATGCTTTAACAGAAAAATATCCATTCATTACAACACAATCATATTCCTGTTTTAAAGATGACAAGGGCTCAGCTGCTGTGGAAGAACATCTATTAGGCTCCAGTAGTTTTCCACTGTGATTTAATTTCATAACAGCTGGAAGAAAGTAAGAGATCCTTCCCCTCAGAGCAGATATTTATACTACAGGACGGACGTGTGTGTGTGTGTGTGTGTGTGTGTGTGTGTGTGTGTGTGTGTGTGTGTGTCTGTGTGTGTGTGTGTGTGTGTGTGTGTGTGTGTGTGTGTGTGTGTGTGTGTGTGTGTGTGTGTGTGTGTCTGTGTGTGTGTGTCTGTGTGTGTGTGTGTGTGTCTGTGTCTGTGTCTGTGTCTGTGTCTGTGTGTGTGTGTGTGTGTGTGTGTGTGTGTGTGTGTGTGTGTGTGTCTGTGTGTGTGTCTGTGTCTGTGTCTGTGTCTGTGTGTGTGTGTGTGTGTGTGTGTCTGTGTCTGTGTGTGTGTGTGTCTGTGTGTGTGTGTGTGTGTGTGTGTCTGTGTCTGTGTCTGTGTCTGTGTGTGTGTTCACATCTGCTATTATAATAACATTCAGGTAAAAACCTCCACATTATGACTGAGATCTGCATTGAAAGGCATCACAGGGAAACAAACAGTGAATTGAGTTCGTTACTGCAGCTCATCACTCACTTTTGGTCTATATATTGATATAAAGCATAAATTCACCTCATTTACATGCTGTATGTACATTCCTGGTGTACCCTGTAGATAAACACAGTGTTAGGTGAAAAATATTAGTGTTTGAAAAGCTTCAATATCACTGACCAGCTTTGGCAGCTAGAAAATCTCCTGAATAATGAATAATGGCGTATGTTGATCTGCTGTTTCCTAAAGATGAAATATTAACAATTTGGTCCAAATATTTACAATCAGATGATGTTTAAACACAGGAGCCGCTTTAGTAAAAGAACAAACTGGATTATGACTTTCATGTAAAAAGAAAATGATTCAGATTTGACCTGGTGAGTCAGATGGAGAAATCTGAAGAATCACAAGCTTAATTAGTTACTGTCTTCTTTAAACTGAACTGTCTTATTTCTGTGCCACCGCATGGATGATGTTTAATCACAAAATCAAAGATTCAGCTAACAAATATATACAATTATTGTATAAAAAAAATAAAAAAAAAATAAAATTGAAATAATACGGGAACTCAAAACCTTTTCTCATGTTAATTCATTTTATGTATTCCTTATTATATAATAAAATATTATATATGTGACCCTGGAGCACAAAACCAGTCTTGAGTTGCACAGGTATATTTGTAGCAATAGCCATCAATACATTGTATGGGTCAAAATTATTGATTTTTCTTTTATGCCATTAGAATAAAATCATTAGGATATTAAGATCATGTTCCATGAAGATATTTTGTAAATTTCCTACCGTAAATATATCAAAACGTAATTTTTTTTTAGTAATATGCATTGCTAGGAACGTCATTTGGACGACTTTAAAGGCAACTTTCTCAATATCTAGATTTTTTGCACTTTCAGATTCCAGATTTTTACATGTTGTATGAATCTCAATTTCCAACATTTACCCTTATGACTGGTTTTGTGGTCCATTGTCACAAAATTTATTTTTTATTATGACAATTTATTTATAATATTTTTTATTTTAATATTATATATATATTTAATATATTAAAATTTAAATATTACGGCAACTCAAAACCTTCTAATGATAATTCATTTGAGGTATTCCTTAAATGATTTATTTGGTTAATTTCAGATTTTTTTTGGTTTATTTGATGCTGCTACACAACATTGATCTGTTTGTCTAAACCTGACATGGCAACTTCTGATTCAACCAATCACGTGAGCTTGGGGCGGGACTATCTGTGTGATTGACCAATGAGGAATGAGGAACTCAAAGGACAGTAGGAGTGTTTGGAAAGGCAGAAATGACACACTTCAGGTGTTTACTGCTTTTTACAGACTGTTAGTTCAGCAGCGTTCCATACAGCTGTGCTTTAGTCAGACTGTCTTTGCGACTGAGTCCGGCGTTCCCAAACTTTTGCTGCTGCGGTGTCTTTTTCTGAGCTCCAGGGCTTTTATGATCCTTATATTTCTGCACGTCCAGACCCTGGTTTAGTGACTCCGCTGAACTGCCGGGACTTTCATCTGCGTAGTCTCTCTGTAAAGCGTCTTTAGTCGTGTTCTCCTTGTCTTTGGCGTTTTCAGTTATGAAGAAGCTGCTCGTCGAACCCTTTGAGCAAAACATCCGTCCTCTCTCGGCCTTCAGCGCATTCAGACTCATCTTTGGGTTCGACGCAGGACTGGATCCCGCCGACGCAGCGAATCGCAGATCTGGCGCTCGCCTGTGGAAGACGTCGTCTTTATCCCGGAAGCTGTTGTAAAGGGGAGCCGGTTTGATCTTTGTGGGGCTGAGAGTGAAGCGGCGCTCTGAGAAACTGAAGGGTGAGAAGCTGCTGACGTCCTCCACGCTCATCTGCCGCCAGCCGTCCGTCAGGTCCGTGGGATCCGGGATGTGGACGTGACTGTCTCCAGAGGCGCTGTAGCCGGGTCGGTCTTTCTGTGAGCCCACGTGCTGGAAGCTGCTCGACTTGGGAAATCCTTGATGTTCCTTTCCATACGAGGATGAGTTCTCGTGCCAGTCGGTAAACAAAGCCTGCTGAGAGGAGGACGAACCGTGAACCTTCTCATCCGAGGCTGTGCTGCAGCTGGAATAACAGCTGGATGCGGGAAAAGATCTGAGGACGAACCCACGGAAAGGGTCTTTGTGCAGCGGGAAGCTCTCGTCATCCAGGTTGCTTTCGGTAGAAGATTGTCCTCGGATCCGTCCGCTGTGGTCTGCGCTCTGCCGTCTCTCCGGCCATCGGTCACGCCGCCGCTCATCGCTGGGACAGTAGAGCGCCGTGTCGCTGCAGTAGAGGTCAGATGATTTATACGCCGCTTGCCGCTGAGCTTTGTCCGTGCCGGATGGGAATTCCGGGACTTGCGGGCTCGGCGAGCGGGTGACCGGACAGCTTCTCCCGGGCTCGGGTTTCTCCAGGACTCGACCGATGACGGCGGTGGGAACGGCGTCCGAGTAGGAATGACGCAGCGCTGCGCTCCGGCCCCGACCCTGCTGCTCCATGTGGGAACTCACTCGCTCCTGAAGATCAGCCGGAAGCTACAACAAACACATGGAGAAACTCTTACCCTTACACACAGAAAGAATGGGAAATCATACTCACATCTTTATGTTATGGAGCCCCTAAACTCTTACAAATAAAGATTGTACAAGCGTGATTTGCTGTGATGACATACACTCTTAAAAATAAAGTTGCCAATTAGAAGAACCATTTTTGGTTCTACAAAGAACCATTCAGTCAAAGGTCCTTTAAAGAACCATCTCTTTCTTACCTTTTTATAATCTGAAGAACCTTCTTTCACCACAGATGTCAAAGGTTCTTCAGATGTCAAAGGTTCTTTATGGAACCATTAAGAGCCATTTTAGAAGAGCCATTTTTGGTTCCCCAAGGAACTGTTCAGTTAACAGTTCTTAAAAGAACCATTTTGAAGAACATTTTAAAAATCTAAAGAAACTTTTCTGCATTTGACAGGTTTCATGGATTTTCAAGGTTCTTCATGGAACCATCGATGCTGAAAAAGAACCTTTATTTTTAAGAGTGTAAAGGGAGGTGAAGGGGAAAAATATATGAAATCTCTCTCTTCTATAGTTCCCTCCCAACTACCCTGCTGAAAAAACAGCATATGCTGGTTAGGTATGTTTTGGTGCTGGAATGTCCTTGACCAGCAACATGACCAACATAAACCAGCTAAAAGCTTTTTCAGCAAGGTACACTCTTAAAAATAAAGGTTCTTTATTGGCATTAATGGTTGTAAGAACCTTGAACATCCATGGAACCTTTCAAATGCAGAAAAGTTTCCTTATAATCAAAAATGTTTCTTTAGATTTTTAAAATGTTCTTCAAAAATGGTTCTTTTAGGAACTGTTCACTGAGAGGTTATTTGGGGAACCAAAAATGGTTCTTCTATGGCATCACTGAAAAAACACCCTTTTGGAAACCTTATTTTTACAGTTTTTTACAGACGCTAGGACACATTTCTCAATACTTAGGTCACTTTTGCAAAACTCTTCAGACAATTCTCCTAACCGACTTTCAGCTTGGCAAAGCAGTTCATTTCACATTCAAAATGCATTACAACTACCAAAACACTTTATTCAGGTCTCAAATAAACTCATTCTTCCAGAACACTAGCAACGGTTGACAGCCGACAAACACACTTTGTCACCCACAAAACAATGAGCTAAAAAACACTAACAACATGTAGCACAGCGTTGCCAGATTGGAAATGTCCAAGTATCGTACCAGAAGCTCAAAATTATCGTATTTGGGAGAAAATTATCGTATTTGAGTCAAACGTTCAAAATAAAGATATTTATCTAGATGTTACAGCTATTTATCCTTTTCAGCACTCATTTTCTATACTTTATTGTTAAACTAACAACCTCAGTTTTGAAACAACTGACCTAAGTGCGACAGGAACGTCAACTTGTGCTCGTGAGAGAGAGCCATTCTCCACGATGATATTGGTTGAGAAGACGTAAGATTGGATGAAAGACATGCGTAACGCCACGTTCACGTCTCCTCACAATCATGAAGGTAGACGTAGGATCCACACAGCTAGATCTTTGAGAATAGAAGCTCTATAATTACAACGACCGTGGTGTCACAAAATTCTGAAATTATCGTACATTGTGGTATTATTGATCGTACATCGTACAGAGGTCAAAATTATGGTACAAATACGATAATTATCGTACATCTGGCAACACTGATGTAGCATTACACAGGGTTTTCTTGTGTAAAACAAGGGCACATCTCTGTTTATAATTGCAATATGTATTGTTTATAACTACAATATATGTTACTGGAATGAATCAGACATGATGCAGAATTCATCAATATTTGATGTCGTTTATTTATTTTTATTTTTTTGCACTAAGTAATTCCAAAATACAAGAATTTGTAGACACACCATCCACTGATACAGATACAATAGTAATGCTAATCTACTCGCATTTTTAGATTTGAAATATGTTTCAATAAAATATTGCTGTTGAATTTTGCTGTCTTATTCCGTTTTGCATTACGTTATTGTTTTGAACATAAGTTTAACAGTTTTGAAAACAGTATGTAAGCATGTGCAAAATGTCCTGTACGTACACAGATTTTTGTCAGTTGTTGTGTCTGAGTGAGAAAAGAATTCATGAAATTTGAGAGATGTAGTCACTGAATGCATTTTGTCCCAAAACAATGATAATTGATCCTCAGTTTATCCCACATAGACTTCTGTTGTGCTCACTGTGTCAAGAGTTTTGCAAAAGTGACCTAAGTATTGAGAAATGTGTCCTAGCATCTGTTAAAAACTGTAAGAGTGTATAGCATTCCCACAAGAAACTTGCATTCACTCACAAAACTATTGCATTGCTTGAGTCCTCTGCACAATCTGACTTTGCTGGTTTGGTCTGGCCAGAGGAGAACTGACCCCTGACTGACCCTGGTTTCTCCAGAGGTTCTTTATCTCTGGCACCAGTGGATGTTTGGTTCCTCGCCGCTACTTTGGGGACACTTCATTTTCTGGCAATCTAGTCAACATCGCTGAATCAATGATGAACTGACTTTAACTGAAATGTTGACTCTTGACTATTGTCCTCTTGCTTTATTGACAAACAGTTTTGCTGTTTAATAGTGTAAAGCTGCTTTGACACAATCTGTATTATAAATAGTGAAATATAAATTAAGGTGACTTGACTTTCCTCCAAGAAACTTGCATTCGCTCACAAAACTTCTACATTCTCTTGCACTATTGCATTCCCACCAAGAAACTTGTATTTGCTAATAAAACCTCCTTTATTCTGATGGATGTAACGGGTACATATGATGAATCCTATGAAGAAAACCTCCATCTGACCTCCTCATCCTCTGAAGTCCATCTGAAGGACGATGGGAAGAGTGTTCTGTTCTGTCTGTGATTAACAGTACATGGAGCATAACTGTAAACGCACTCCATCAGAAATAAAACCAGCGCATTTCTCTTTGCCACCATCAAACAAAGCACAGAGAGTTTATATTCAAATGAAACCCGTCTGGCCTCTGGCAGAAAGAGACAGAAAGAAACCGATGCATTTTAAGCCAGCGCCTGCAGAATGAAAATGGAAAGGATTCGCTGCGCCTCCGTGTTTCTTTAAGGTTGTGCTATTTTTAGGCTGAGTTTCCCTCTGAGAAAGAAACCAGCGGTGTGTGTGTGTGTGTGTGTGTGTGTGTGTGTGTGTGTGTGTGTGTGTGTGTGTGTGTGTGTGTGTGTGTGTGTGTGTGTGTGTGTGTGTGTGTGTGTGTGTGTGTGTGTGTCGTACCTCGGACAGTTTGTGCGCTCTGTAAGGAGATTTTCCACACTGGAGCAGTTGAGCCGCCAGATTACAGTCTTTTCTGTACAAATCCTGTGGGAAAAGCAAACTATCAAACATGATTTAATTTAGCAAATGATCATTTAGTGTACAAATCTGAGAGAGAATCTAGACAACATCTCTGACTCAATGGACCCTAACTAGTGAACCTAGAGAGAAATCAAGTGGATGCTGAAGCACCAGCTGCTCCAGACCTCCAGATCACCGTCTCAAGACCAGAAGCTGATCAATATTAGCTGAAACCTGTCAGAAACCTTCAAAGAACACTTCCTGCTGGGAGAGGATGGTTCCTGAGAGCCGGTAGGGATGTGGACACTTTGATGAAAACCATCAGATTTCAGATGAAGCTGTGAAGGTGTCTCTAGCCTGAGGATGATGGAAACATTCAGCTTGTCGTCTGTCATACGTACGTTATCCTCTCGCAGCTTCTGGATGGTGATGTTGGCCTCCATCAGGTGCTTGTTCAGCGTGACGATCTCTCGACTCAGAGATCTCTTCTCCTCTTCGTGATGTTGAGTCTGGAACACGAAAGCCAACATGAACGCTCTACCGTACTAAACTACATCATCGTCCAGCTCTAATCTGAGGCGTGAAGATATGAGGATATCATAAACATTATCCTAATTTGAGCTGATGTTAAACATCTCTAATTAATCCAATCAGCGATTTCAATAAACCCAATAAACATCAGCGATCATTGTTGTGTAGATCACAGCCGCTTCAGTTCAGCCTGTAATTTCTGCTCATTAATCAGTTGAGTTTCTTAAATCCACACGTCTCTATCAGATCTAGAAGCATCTTTTTGTGCAATTGATTGTTTGTTTGAATGAAAATCCCATTATTTCTACAGCTCACATTCATTGAACAAACCATGTGGAGCATCTGAAGTATTTGCATGTGATTAATGGATTTAATGCGACAGGATTTATATCTGCATAGACCTCGTTCTGTTAGGCCCTTGTGTTAATATGATTAACACAAACAGACACTCGCTCTCATGACGGATGTATAGGCTATAGTCTGCGAAAGAGCTTTAATAGAAACCAGAATCAAACACACATGCACCAGTGTTTCATGATGTCTATAGTTCAAGCTCAAATAAGATGATTTAAATGTTCGCCGACTGAAATTATGCGATAAGGCTGAATAAATGATAGCAAACAATGACATGACACGATCAAACAGAGGCGTGCACTAATGATCAAACATGTGGTCAGTGTGGAAACATTTAAAACTGGCCGAGAAAGACACAGAAATCAAGCAGCGACAGCGAGAGACTGTTTAGAAGCGCATCGCATGTCTTCATGAGAAGAGAAAGGTTACTGTATGATGACTGAAATCATCCATTAGTCAATCAACTCCAGAACGTTCTGTTGTCTAATACACCAGACACCAATTGTGTTTATTCTGACAGCAGCTCCTTAGCCAGGGTTCAAAGACCAAAGATGACAATCATTCACAAATCTGCAAAAAGTAGGACTGAGGTCTTCTTGCGGGTTTACCACTAAATAAAAGTCAACATTCAGAAATGTTAGTATTGTCATTTTACTGTTGTTCTGGCAAATAAAATAAAAAAGAAAGACAAAAATAATGCTAACAATCATTCCAACAGCTCCAACATTCTCCTTTGCTCAGCAAGGCTGCATTTATTTGTACATTTAAAACACATGCCTGATTCAAGAAGAGGCTCTTAAAAATGGCCAAAGAATATTATTTTACTTGTTATACTTATTAATTTTAAGTTAAATTGTGGTTTGTTGGTAGGCTATAATGTCTACTAGAATGTTAAAAATGTTCAGTGTTAAATACATATTTTTACTTTTTTCTTTTTTTAAAGCAAGACAAAACTGTAAAAGCACATTTTGGCTATTTAATTTATGCAATGGTAAAAAAAATAAAAAAAAATAGGCAAAATACATAGGGGCCTTCAGACAAGAATTTTTATTCCGGTGTGTCCCTAATTCAAATGAATAGTTAATTTCTCCTGATGAAAACATCAGTTCACTAACACTCGTGTGTCATTTCTAGACAGCAGTTGTTCATCAGAGATCAGCGCTGGACTGAACGAGTGATGGACTGAGATTGTTCCTGAATCACAGGTACGTCTCCAATCATCTCTCTACACCTCAATTACTGCTGTGGTTTGTATGATGTTGTTTCTATGGCAACACCTGTCAATCATGGTCATGTGACCTGCACTGATGTTTCACCTGAGCGCCTTTTGACTATTTACTGAGTTTTACATTGGAGTTTATCGTGTGTGTGTGTGTGTGTGTGTGTGTGTGTGTGTGTGTGTACCTGGTATTCATCACGTTATGGGGACCAAATGTCCCCACAAGGATAGTAATACCAGTAAATTTTGACATTTCTCAGTTCCCCATGAGGAAACAGGCTTATAAATCATGCACAATGAGTTTTTTTGAGGAAGTAAAAGTGTGCACAATCTCCTGTGAGGGCTAGGTTTAGGTGTAGGGTAGGGTTAGGGCCATAGAAAGTACGGTTTGTACAGTATAAAAACCATTACGCCTATGGAATGTCCCCATAAAACATGTAAACCCAACATGTGTGTGTGTGTGTGTGTGTGTGTGTGTGTGTGTGTGTGTGTGTGTGTGTGTGTGTGCGTGTGTGTGTGTGTGTGTGTGTGTGTGTGTTTCTGGTCGAGTCTCAAATCCCACATGAGCCAATTACACAAGAACTGAAAGCGATGAGACCCAAAGTGTCTTTAAGCAGCGTCCAGTGTGTTTCTGGAGGCTGGCTGTGCTTTAGACTGAATGTAGATGTCGTCTCTGAGGTTAGAAAGAGCTGAATGTGGATGAATGACCGTCGTGAGGCTCTGTACATCTATACTGTTTGGCCGTATATGAGATGCTGCGGCTGCCATTTCTTCTGCTGCGGATCAAACAGGATTTGAACACTGATGCGTGTCTCTGCGCCACGTCTCTGGAGTCTCATTTGTGTTTTCTCTGAGAAACTTGGACTAATGAGGACACCGAAAACGGCACATTCAGGAAAAACACTGAAACGCTCGACAGATTCATTAGACGGGTTGAGTCCTGAGCTGCAGTGGAGCGTCACGCCTAATGAAACTTCAGAAATCAAGATTTACTAGAGATGCAAAATGATCCAAATGTAGTGACTTTACAAATATCTGCCACTGGCCTCAAAAAATCAACTTAACTCAAAAGGAAAACTTGATTTCTGACGTTATGAACTCCATTTTGATCAATTTCTCAGAAAAACAAGATTTCTTATCTTGCCATTTTGCACGTCCATTAAATGTATCTTGCTTTAATAATCTTTGGACATTTCCACTGAAAAAAAAAAAACAACAACAAAAAACTAAAATATGGAGGAAAAACATGAGTCTCTGAACACTCGTCCTATTCATCTTAAGCAGTTTATAACTTTATAACTCTAACTGTTGTTGTTGTTGTTGTTGTTATTGGTTTATTTTCAGTTCACAATGATTTATGTCACTCGACGCTGTGCAGTTCATTCTGGGATTTCTCGATCGGATTGTCCCGTCGGCTCTGACCTTCATTTCTACTCTTTGACTAACTTTAAATTGCATATCAAAAAGGTTCTTCTCGTTCACAATGTATTTCTGTTCTGAGCTCATCTTCAGTGCGTCCTGCTGATTTTCCACATCAAGAGCCGCAGCTTTGAGTCTTTCTAAACCGGTCTGCTTCAGATGATCAGACACTAAAACAGCATGCCATGTCTGATAATGAATATTTGTTCGCAACTTGCTCCCTAATCTCCATTGTAGATTTGAGAAATATTGTTGCCTTTTTTACAAATTCCTTTTGTTTCTTTTTTTGAAAGTTGCTTTGGATAAATGTGTCTGTTAAATGCATAAATGTAAATGTAACATTTCTACATTTTTTCAATTTATGAATGTCAACATATCTGACAAACAAGAAATGCAGCAGCAGTTATTTGAGTGAAATAGTCCATTTCAAACCATCTATAAATGCATGATCATCCAACATGCCAAGTTAAAGAAATAGAGTAAAGCCACCCCTGTTGAAAAAACAGCGTATGCTGGTTAGGTATGTTTTGGTGCTGGGATGCTGGTTTTAGCTGGTTTATGCTGGTCCTTGACCAACAACATGACCAGCTAAGGACCAACATAAACCAGCTAAAACCAGCATCCCAGCACCAAAACATACCTAACCAGCATACACTGTTTTTTCAACAGGGATGACAGACAGTCAGTTATAATGGATAGCTTCAGGATGGTGAGAATCTAATATCTTGTTGAATGAAACTCTGGTCTGCAGCAGATGGACAATCATGTCTGTTATTAAGGCCTGAAATGATCAGTCAGAGCTGAAACCACACAAAATCATTTCACAGCCCGTCTTTGTGCATTAAGCCCATGTTTAGATTTTGTAAATGGCTTTAAACTTTAATCGGATTTAAGATCTTTAGACTCGCTGAACCGCAGCTCAGACTCACGCTTTCATTACGAGACGATCGCTGCGCTCCGGCTCTGATCGTGTAATCGCTCCGAGAGTCAGAAACTGCTGCGGTTATTGATCTGCGTCTCTCTCCATCTCCTCCTTCATTTCTGCTGTTCAATTGTTCAGAGAGCAGCACTTGTTGATCACCGCACAAGAGTCAAAGCTTTCAATATTCTTCATATAACTGCTGAAAGTGCTTCAACACGTCAGTCGCTCTCGATAACTGCTAAACTCAGAAAAACTGAAGAAGATCTTGTATAAGAGTGGTTCTGTGTGATCTGGTGATAGTGAGGATCTGTTCAGCGTTTGTCTCTGAAGAGTTACTGTGATGATTTATGATAAAGCATCATCAGCGTCTGAGATCTAAACAAAGGGACGCATGCTTGATCATTGAGCGATAACGAAGCAACCAAACAAACAATTTATCAGTCACTCTTTGGGCTGTTTGAAGTCATTTCCCTGCTGAAAAAACTGCTAAAACCAACCCAGGCTGGTCTTAGCAGGTTTTAGCTGGTGGTCTCCCGGCCTGACCAGCTAAGACCAGGCTGGGAAACTGGCCCAAACCCCTCTAAAACCAGCCTGCTGACCATCTAAAACCAGCCAACCAGCTTAGCCTGGTTTTAGCTGTTTTTTTCACCAGGGTTGGTTTTAAATGAATCTTCAGATGAGGGTCTCTTACCATTCGGTGGATTTTCTCCTCCATGTCCTGGTTTATTCTCTGTAGAGCTGCATAGCTGCTTTGAATCCTGCAGGAGAGATGATGAAGATGATGAAGTCAGACACACACACATTTGTCTGTCATGAGTTTATACTGGGAATGATAGTTTCTGGACTGGTGCAAAGGGGTGGAAAATCTCTGATACATTTCCAGAAACTTCCAAAAACTTTCTGGAAGGTTTCAGAAATTTACTGGAAATGTTCCGCTTTTTGCATTCAAGAATATTTTTTTTCTCCAGGTCTTTAGCTTTCATATTTTGTGCATCTGGTTAAGACTCATGGTGTTTCTGAGCATCATTAATTTAGACTCACATCTTAAAACATCGACACTGTTATTGAACTGAATTGAATCACACTGAACTGACCTACGCTAAATAACATTCTTGCCATTGGTGAACTGAACTCATTTCAAATTGATAAACACTCCTTAGCTTGCATTGACTCCATGAAGAACCATTGGTTTCCATTGAGCTTTATCATTTTAAAAAGGTTTTTAGATTATCAAAATGTTCTTCACAGTACGAAAAAAGTGTTTCTTTTCAGAACTGTTTACTGAAAGGTTGTTTGGGGATTGGTTGTTTCTCAGACCTGCGCAGTTTCTCAGTGAATTTGTCCAGTTCATCTTGAGCTCGTCTCAGCTCCGTCTCCAGATACTGACGCGTGGACTCGAACTCGCTCTGCAGCTGCTGCAGTTTGTGTGTGGTGCAGCCCAGACGTCTGCGCAGATCCTCCTTCTGCTCCTGCAGCGAACTACACACAGATCCTCATTTACTCCTCAACAACTGCTCTTCGACTCTCAGAACGATTGAATCTTCATTAAAACGGGTCACTCGCTCCACAGCAAACACACTCTGTGATCAAAAGCACTAAACATGATTTATACATGCGCTCGTGGAATATCCATGAATATGAAATATTGGAGTTATACTTTAATGACCCTCAAAAACATCAAATGAAAGAGAAATAATTATGATTGAGCCGTGTTCTCTCAGTCTGATTTCATTCCATTTATATCACATTCAACTGTATGTAAACGCTAAAAATATAATTGTTCTTTAAGAATCAACTTAAAGATAAGAGACTCTTTATTGCACATTTACCATGGTAAAATGAGGCCAAAAGAGAGCAAATAACAGGAATAGTGATGATGATGTGTTTCCTAAACTTGTGTTCTTCAACACGTGAACAAAACCCCATCGCAGGATCGGAATAGGATTCAGCCTTGCAGTTTCAGTTGAGGTAAATCTGATTTTCTATCATCTTTAATGCTGAGAATGGCGATACGCATCAGGAAACGGCTGTAACTGGATTTGAGCAGCGTTCACCTGCCTGATGGGATCGATCATGAGCGGGTCTGATGGGGTCTAATGGTTTCGGCCGTCAGAGAGAGAGCAGATGACATTTAGATGTAGAGCCTGATGGATGGACTGATGATTCAATGACTGTTCGATTTCAGACTCTTACCTCCTCTTCTGATGCTTACACCCATTTCTTGGTGCTTTTAGTGCTGTTTTCCCAATATAAATCTTTTTCATGTTTTCTCAGTGTGTCTCTGAGTGTTTCCTGCAGAGTCAGAGACAGACACACAGACGGCTGAACGAGTCAAGACAATTCAGTTTAACAGTCAGTTTTATAATCCTTACTATTTGTTAGTTTTAAAGCCCTCATTTAAATTTCAATTGAACAAATGCACTGCAGACAGATGTTTTGCTCCGTATTTAGTCTTGATTTTTAGTACAAATATATAAACGTTTTTTTAAATCAAAATACATTTACTTGCAAATGCAAGATGCAAATAACAGATAAGACTAGAAGTCTCTCTTGTTAAGGGTTATGCTTGATCTGAGCCTCTTTAGTTGTTGTCCTTGAAGTGTCATATATGAATATAAATATATATACACTACCGTTCAAAAGTTTGTGGTCAGTAAGACTTGTAATAGTCTTTAAAGAAATCTCTTCTGCTCATCAAGGCTGCATTTATTTGATTAAAGATACAGAAAATAAATAATAATGTAATATTGCAAAATGTTTTTACAATATAAAATAATGTTTTTTATTTTAACATACTTTAAAATAGAATTTATTCCTGTGATGAAAAGCTGAATTTTTATCAACTGTTACTCCAGTCTTCAGTGTCACATGATCCTTCAGAAATCATTCTAATATACTGATTTATTATTAGAATGATCAATGTTGGAGAATATCAACAGTTGTGCTGCCAAATATTTTTTGGAACCTGTGATTTTTTTTTTTCAAGATTCTTTCATGAATAACAAGTTTAAAAAGTACAGTGTTTATTCAAAATATAAATATTTTATAACAATGTAAATTATTTATTATTAACTTTTAATAAACTTTTAATTATTAACTTAATACATCCTTGGTGAATAAAAGTATTAATTTCTTAAAATAATTAAAAAAAAAAAAAAAAAAAAATGTACTGACCCCAAACTTTTGAATGGTAGTGTATATATATTCTTTTCAATGCTTTTTGATCATTATTAAATTTTTGCATTTATCATTTAAGTTTTTGATCATTTTATTTCATTTTAATAAGTGAATATTTTTGGATCCAAAATGACTTAGGAGGCCTGAGGGTTGAAACCAAACCAAGTAAAGTGGCACAGGTATAATGCTGAGCGTGTGACTGCATGTGTTTGCGGCGTCTCATTCAGGCGTGATAATGCTGTTGTATTTGCTCTGATGGGTCTAAAATAACAGTCAAGGAGTCGCAGTTACTGTGACTTTCACAAAAATGTCTCATTGACATTCAGACTCACGTGAATCACGTCATCAGATTCGCTCGCGGCGCTACAGAGACGTCATGCTGCATCGACGCTAGTGTCGCTACAGGAGATCAGAGAACCATCTGTCACATGACTAATGAGAAACGACACCCGCTGACACACACACACACACACACACACACACACACACACACACACACCAATAACACAAACTCCTTCCTTTTCAAGTCAAAAAATAGTCGTATCTCTGACAAATATTGTCCTATCCTAACAAACCACAAATCAAGTCAAGATTATTTATACACAAATCAATGGAATGCTTATTTATTTAGCTTTAGGACAATTTAAAAAAAATGTAACATTATGACCAATGTTGGGGAAAGTTACTTTTAAAATTAAATCATTACAATATTGAGTTACTATCTAAAAAAAACTACCTAATTACATTACTTAGTTACTTTTTATGGAAAGTAATGTGTTGCGTTTGTTTTTAAATCTGGGCAGGGCTTGCTTGTTTTTAATATAAAAAGTTATATTTTTGGAAAATGTAAAAACCCTCTCACACCAAAAGCTTCAGGCTTAGAGAAAAGTGAATTGACGTCTGTACAGTAGACCGCAGAAGAACAAATGTCAACTCTTCAGAAATAAAACAAAAACAAATGTTAGATTATCTTGAGTCATTTTTGTTTAGTCTGGATGAATTGGATCATCGAAGGTCGGCAGCAAAGACATCGGTTAATAAAATGGGATTAAACACATAAAGGATAGTTGTATTTAACATTTAATTATTGCAGGTTTTTATTCATTTTGAGGAACACTGTATCTGTTTTTTAGTGAGTGAGATGAATTAATGCATGTTCACATTTATTCTAGAACTAAAGTAACATCTTACTCACGATTTCTCTCAGCATGAGGACAGGAGAGCTTTTAATCAATAAATGGGGGAAAGTAACTGGCGTTACATATTTGAAAAAGTAACTCAGATATTTTCTTGTCAATTAAAAAGTAATGCGTTACTTTACTAGTTACTTGGAAAAAGCAATATTATTACGTAACCTGCGTTACTTGCAATGCTTTTCCCCCAACACTGATCATGACTGGTTTTGTGGTCCAGGGCCACATAATTCATACCAATGTGCTTTCAATTTATTTTCTTAAGGCACACTTTAAGTGCTTCTTTGCGCAGTGTTCACTGTATAATTAAATGTTTGTCAAAACTGTGTTTAGTTGTATGATTAGCATTAATGTCAGCCGCAGGTGTATATAGACTGCTGTCCCTTTAAGAACTCTTGCTCGGATCCAATACAATGATACACGTCTGGGTTCTTTCTCCGCTGTTTTTGTTCACTAAAGACATTAGTGACTGTGTTTATGAGGATGATTGCTAAGACATATTTTGATATAATTTGGTGTGTATGTCTGTTGAAGCTCATGTATACACCAAACTTCACTTCATGAATGATGATTTTGGACGAATGTTCAATTGAACCAACCCTTCCTGTGTCTGTAATGCTCACTTCCTGTCTGTCTGACACACTTGCGGTTCTTCAGTTTGTTCTTGAATATTTTAATTTTAAAAAAGGCCCGCAGCAGAAGAAGCTCTGAATTGTTTGCATCAGGTGTGTTTGTGTTTGTTGCTCTGGATCTTTGGATCATGTTTTTTTATTAGTGGCTTCACTCTTGTTTTTTTCTCTTGGTCTGTTTTCTCTCATTCTACACACGTCAGTGGAACACACACTTTAGATCTCGATCCCGACGGGTTTGTGAGCAGCTGGAATATCAAATCAACATGTAGTGCAGTTGAAGAGCAGCGATACGACAGACGCCGCTGTCAGAACGACTGTCTGATTCACATCAGAAATCAGCGCCGCTACAGGAAGCTCTCAGTGTGCTCAACAACAGATGGCATGATGGGAAATCACTACTCGCTGAAGGTCTTTCTCTAAAGCAAAAGCTTTCATTCAGGCAGGGAAACTCAACTAGAACCAGCAGCTTCAGATGAACACAAGATCCGCTTTTATTCCGACTGTCGATGGATGCAGATATTTACTTGCGTTTGATTTTTTGTCATAGTGAACATATTTGCATCCAAGAAAATGAAGCAACAGGCTATACAGAGGTGGTCACCACTCGTCTCAATCACCAAAAGCAATAGATTTTACATTAATTTAGGGATTCACAATCTATTATTTAGCTGCAAACATTTGCTGAAATTTTAAGGTAATATTTCAGTTATTTAACAACACATTTGCCTGTTCATGTTTCTCTGATTTCAGCCCTGGTGAAAAAACCAGCTAAAACCAGCTACTTCCCACTTAAACCAGCTATAGACAGCCAATCAGCCTAGGCTGGCATTATCTGTTTTTTTCAGCAGGGAGATGAATGCAAATAATTATCTCACAATAATATCTATGCCTTTAGTAAATAGACA
Organism: Garra rufa; assembly: GCF_049309525.1. Taxonomy (NCBI): domain Eukaryota; kingdom Metazoa; phylum Chordata; class Actinopteri; order Cypriniformes; family Cyprinidae; genus Garra; species Garra rufa. The sequence goes on along the minus strand of NC_133381.1, from coordinate 1,954,086 downwards.
GATTGAACCTTTATATAAAGCAAAACTATTGTTTTACATACAATTGCAATCGAAATTATTCAACCCCCCAGTGACTGCAGTACTTTACAAATACAAGCTTTTGTGAAGATCCAGGACTTTATAAAAATTGCATCTATAACAGATTACTGGTATATTAAAAGTGATAATGTCAATATATAATGTGATGTTTTTGAGTTCTAGGATTTTTTAATAACACAACTATGTCATAATTATTCAACCCCTGTTCAACATTGCTGTTTTTTGGTCAGTTATTTTTATGGTGAAGAACAAAATTGTCTTAAAACACAATAAAGCCTTTAAAAACACTATTAAAAACAGAATGAGCTTGAGCTGTTACACATACATACAGTTAGTCCATGCATATGCTGAAGCTGAGTAGCAAATACGGTAAAGTCAACAGAGCTCTCACAAAATCTATAGAGAAGAAATGGTTTTATTATAAAGTCTAAGGCTGTATGAAGATTTTCAAGAGATTTAAAAGTTCCTAGAGACACAGCTGGCAGCATTATTCTTTAGTTTAAAGTGTGTTGTATCAGAAAACCTTTGAGGGCGTTGAACAAAAAAGCACAATATCATAAAATGTTTGATCAGAGCAACTGAGAAAAACCTGCAATGTACAGCCAAAGACTTTCAAGATGACCCAACGAAAGGAGGAAAAACATTTCAATGCAGAGTATAAGATGAACACAAGACAAGTATGGCCTTCGTGTTGAGACATCTTGCTGAATAACACTCTTGACCAAGAAGAACAAAAAGAATATCCTAAAATTCATCTGGGTAGACCTGTGGAGTTCTGAAAGAATGTTTTTTGGAGTGATCTGACCAAACTGGAACTTTTTGGACCCATGGATCAGTGGTATGTCTGGTGCAAAAAAAAGGCAAAACTTGTAAGCAGAAGAACATCATCTCCATCGTCAAACATTGAGGTGGATCAGTCCTGTTATGGGGTTGTTTTACTTTAGCAGGAAGTGGAAAACATGACCGTATGAAGGACATCCTGGATTCTTTAAAGTATCAGACCATTTTGGCAAGAATTGTGATGCCTTTGGTGCAAAAACTGAAGCTGATGATCAGTGGACTTTCTTGCAGGACAGTCATCCCAAAGTAAACATCCAAATCTACTTAAGCTTGGTTCAGGGATCAGTGATTGAATGTTCTTGAGTGGCCTGTTCAGTCTCCAGATTTAATTCTCTGTTCAAATCACCAGATTTTACTTTTGGGGGTTAAATAATTTTGAACATGAACATTTAGAGCCAATTTAATTTTCTTTCATTAGTCATCAACTTACATTCTCAAAATTACTCAAATATGTATGAATAAACTTTCTCTACTAGTGTTCTGATGCCTTTGTTGAATTGTTTTCACAAAATTGTGTTCTCTGCAGCAAAATGTCTTGCAGGTCAAGGGGGTTGAATAATTTCGATTACAACTGTACATGCAGCAGATTAAATACCATTCACTCAACAAATAACAACACAAAACTGAGCCTGAAAACCGTCATTTGTTCATGCCGCAATGCATGCTGGGATTCAGATTTTCTCTTTTTTTAAGGACTTCAGTATTTGGGCTCCCGCTGAACTGCAGCTTTTAAAACTAGAGCCCATTCATCAGCGATGTGCACAGATTCTCTTTAAAGTCATGATGAAACGGAAACAGACAGGTCATTTATTTCATATGATGACAGAAACAGATTATTGAAAAAGATAAATGTAGGTTAGAGACTTGCCAGTTGTTGATTAGATGTTCAAATGTGGGCATGGCATTTAAAAATGGAGGCGGATCTGAATGCTTCGCAGTGGATTATAAGAAAGCCACGGATTTAAAGAGAGCTAATGTTTTGAGATTTGAGGAGATCTACAAACGACACAAATGAGAAGATTCACCGGAAGATTCAGTTATATAGTAATTTTCACAATAATGTCTATAACATGCATTTAAAAGGGTGATTTTTATTTCATGCCAGCATTAAAATAGAAATCTGCAGATTTGATTTACAGACTGTGCTGTAATATTTCAGTCTGTAAATCAAAATATGCTCCGTGAGCTGCATGAAGCGCCACGTGTTCCTGACGAAAAACATCATAAAAACAACCTGAAAATCCAAATCCTCAAAGTCTAATGAAGCCCCAGGCATTTCTGTTCTCCTGCATCTGAAACTCCCATTAGATGCTGCTCGCTGTGACACACGTGACACTGTTTACAAGAGCTGATGATGATCAAAAATGTGCTTAACTGTAGTGTGTGTGTTTGGTTGTGAGAAGGAAAAACTTTTGAAAATGTCCTCACAAAAAATAAACACAGTAAAACCGACTGAGAAAAGTGAAGAGAGAAGTCAGTCACGAGTCTTTCTGAGATATCATCAAACTCCATCAAATGAGAAGCATTTACTAGCAGAGATCACATTATAATGAAGCACAGAAATGCTACTATCAATGACAGCTGTGTTAACCTCAGAATAAGCCATCATCTGTCATTCTCCAGCAGTTCACCAGTGAAATCTCAGTCAGTAGAGCTGAGAGCAGAGAAACACAGACTGACATCTTAAACACAAACATGAAATCATGCAGCACCTCACACGCGTGTCACTCACCGTCTGTGAAGCTTGTCATGATCAGATGAGCGCGTGCACGCGTGTTCTACCTCTAAACACACGGCACCAGAACTGACTGAGACGCTACAGAGGATCCAGAGACAGACGGAGGAGGAGGGAGGAGGACAAACACGATCAACACAGAGGAGAAGAGAAGAGAACTGAAGAGAAGGAGCGTCTTTACCTGCTGCTGCTCGCGTCTCCATCAGAGACCTGAAGAAACATGAAGGACACTGACGATTATTCACATGATGGACAGCTGTCATCCACACATCACAGAAACCTTCTGCATTCAGGAGCCACTAATCACAGCTCGTTAATTAGACTTGCTCGTTTGAGACCAGCGCACCACATATTTGCATACGTTATGAAAGAAAGAACGTGCAGAGAGTAGCTATTAGAAACTAATTTAACACAGAAGCTTCATTCTGTATGATTTATAAGATGTTTTCCTCATGAGGACTAAAAAAAAGTCCCCACAAGGTACACATTTTTTAGTACTACTGTACTTGTGAGGACATTTGGTCGCCATAATGTAGGGAATACCAGTATACACACATACACTCACACACTGTTTCTCTGCAGTTTCAGTGTGTTCACACCTCGAGCAGCATTAATCTGAGACTAGCGTTGTTTACAAACCAAAACTGTCAAGTGGCAACAATCCACTATATTCACAAACACTGAGTAAACACCCGCTCACAGCTGAACGCCCATCATTCCCTGTCACACACTATTTCCTCACGGCATTTATTTTTGAGCAATAAAATCCCGTCACGCACACTGCCATCCACAAGATCTGAAAAACACATCTGCCCACCAGAGCTGATTCAACCCAGACTCACTATGCTTTGCTTCAGTCTGGTCTCGCTGCTCGTAATGCAAGAGGGAGATTATGATGAATTCTTCTATTCAGATGCACACAGTTGCTTTGGCAGTTACTCGATCTGCGATTCGTGTCGTTTCTATTGTTTTAGCACCGCACAGCCTTTATGACTGGCATTTGAGAAGGAGCACTTCCATAGCGAAAAGATCAAATGAATTATTAATACGGCTGCTGTTCCCCAGCAGATGAGAGAAGTGTGTCCAGACAGCGGCGGCTTCAGTGTGAATAATAGGAAACGCTGATGTATTTTTAATAAGTGCTGTCACAGAGCAGCGATGGACTCGATTACTCCTGCGACCTCAAAATAATCTTCGATAAGATGCCTTGTGCATTGTTTTAAAGAACGACATGTTTTAACTAGCGTTGGTGACTTGTCATTCCATACAGCAGGAAAACAAGTAAACAAAGAGTAACAGTATAAATATTCTAATCACTAGATTGTTAATGACTCCTAAATTTAGTTTAGCCACTATGGGTGCCAGGTCTTTTAGCGTTGTGGCTACCAGGTTGTTTCTTTCAAGAAGCTCTTAATACTACTCTTCAGCTCTTGGTCTGTGAACTGTCATTTGGTATGCAGATGCTACAACACAACAAACATGCAATAATGACTTCTATAGCTGTTGGTGTTGAGCCACTAAACAGAACAGTGTTGAGTCCTCAGTTCAAGAGGATTCATGGGTTACTCACCACGATGGCGCTCACAGTTGGTCTCGGGAGTGAGGTGGAGCGGTACGGTGGCCGTGGTGCTCCATCTGAGCGCTTCGAAGATTCTCCACTCAGCTGTAAAGTTCTCTTCTCCAAGTCTCGTGGAAGTGTGGAGCTCACTTCATCATCTCTCCTTACTCTGTCTATGTCCGTCTCTAGATAGGTTCTTCCTGAAGTTTCCATGATTGGCGGTTCTTGAGTTCTTCTAAGGGTCTCGCTGGCATCCAGTATCTTGCAGCTCGGCATGCACTTGGCCCACTTGTACACATTGTTGTCTCTGGAATCACAGGCAGAATCCCTACTGGAACCAAACCAAGGACTGGAAACTGGGGTCAAGTTTAGGCATTGGAGAGATGATGTTTGTGGACAAGTGACAGGCGACTCCTTCTGACGGACGGGCGCACCGAAGGCTTGCAGACACTCGGGGTTCAGGACCCTACACGTTACCTCATCAAGAAACTGAGAAAACTTGAGCTTCTCTTCAATCTTCTGCTCGAAATCCGATGACGCCGTTGAAGCTACGGAGGTGTCCTGACTCGACGACGAGTCCCTATGTCCCGCCACAACCTGCTCTGCTCCCTCCTGGCTCTCTGATCCCACCACACTGCCCTGATAGCTGTCAGAGTTCTGGTAGCCGGTCTCGGAATCGCTCGTACCCTCAGGTCGACTCGCCGAGCCGGCGCGCACCCGGAAAACCTCCTCGCTGTGCTGCTTAATGGTGCTCCGCAGTAGACAGGTGGCCCCTGAGCTCCAGCTGTTGGTGTCCCAGCTGTCGTCCTCACTGGAGCTGGCGCTGCGCTGACTGGAACTGGAGCTCCGGAGGCTTGGGGTGGAACTTCGCAGGCTGGAACTAGAGCTCTGCAGTTTCGAGGAGGTAGAAAAGCTCTTGAAGCTGGTCACCGAACCCTTTAGACTTGACAAGGAACCTTGCAAGCTGGAGACGGAGCCCTTCTTCAGATTGGAGGTGGAACCAGGCCTGTGCAGGGTGGGCGAGGAAAGGCTGGACGGACAGCGTGGCTGCGGATCTTCATCCAGGTCGCTCGGGCATCCAGAGAACACCGGACAAGAGACCGTGGAAGAACAGGAGCCGCGTTCCTGCCTGCTGGACGCCGTACTGGGCCTCGGCTGCCTCTTCAACGTGGACACCGCTCCGTTGACCGTAACCCCTCTTCCCGTTTTCGACGAGCCGTTCTGCATTTTCGCCTCCATTATTGGTGTGCGTAGAAAACTGGACCATGATGAGCTGGGCCGGCCTGATTTCGACAGCTTTCACGCCCCAAATGCATTTACCTCCCGTGACGAGGGCGACACAGTTTCTCAAACGCTCGCTCGGCTCGGCGGGGACAAACGCATACAGCTGTGAAAACATGCAGACTCACCCGTCATTATTATTAATATGGACACGCATTTCAAAAGTAAAAACACCATCTTTCTCAGTGGAGTCATAGCTAATAATCCCTCCATATGTGTTCTGGTAGAGCCTAACAAGAGTCCTGGTTAACTTTCCAGGTCAGTTGCTCTTTAGAGCAGGACATTGATCATGGTGCCACATGATGGACGGGATGTGGGGCAGAACTTGAGTTCCATAAATCGATTCCTCATTGGAGTTGTTGTTTAGAGTGTTAGAGCCGGCTCTGTGTGATCAGTATGGCTGGTTAATGTTGTCTCTCACTTTTAGATTAAACTATAGGCTGAAGGCTGTAGGCTGCTGTTAATGAAGCATCAGAACCTATTGCAGATGAACTAAAGTGAAGAAATGGAAAACATTCAAACTGATGATGTAAATGACTAACTGCAATATATATTCAGAGTAAACCAGAGACTAGCTAAAGGCAATGGGCTACCAGGTGTGGAAAAGTGATGTAAAGTGAAACTACAGTAATTAAAAAATGTAGATAGAAACTGTAGACACACTTTCCTTTCTCAAAACTCAAAACACATACACTCTTAAAACTAAAGGTTCTTTATTGGCATCAATGGTTCTATGAAGAAACATCCATGGAACCTTTCAAATGCAGAAAAGGTTCTTAATAGTCGAAAAGGTTTCTTTAGATTTTTATAAGGTTGTTCAAATGGTACTTTTATGAACTGCTCACTGAAAGTTTCTTTGGGAAACCAAAAATGGTTCTTCTGTAGCCTCACTGCAAAAACACCCTTTTGTAACCTTCATTTTTAAGAGTGTAAAGGAAAACTGATCCACTTGTGTTGAAGAGATTTTTAAGAGATCCTGGCTGGTATTTTTACATTTCCAAAAATGTCCAGGTTTTAGTTTTGTGCTCCTATTGTTTTAATACTTGCTGAAGGTAATGACTGAAAAGTAGTTCAACCAATAGGATGCAGGTATTCTACATAGTCAACCAATCATGGAATGGGAGAATGTGGGATCTGCAGAGAACAGGCAAAGCAAATGAAACCCATATAGACTATAGAGAGACCATCAATAGGAAAGCAAAGTCAAAACCTGTATTTAGACAATTTAGAAATCCCACCCAGGACATATCTGGGAAAATAAAGGACATGATCATTCAGTCATGATTTACTGTCCATCATGTTCTTCCAAACCTGTATATGCCTCTCTTTCTTCTGTGGAACATGAAGATATTTTAAAGAACACTGGGAACTAAAGAACTTTGGAGCCCACTGACTGCCATTGTATGGACAAAAAAAAAAACAGTGAGACATTCTGTGTTGCACAGAAGACAGAAAGTCATTCATGTTTGAGCGACATGAGTGTAAGTGAATGTTGACAGAATGATTTTTTGAGGTGAACAATCCCCTTAAGGTGGCTGGTTCAGTCTCTGATTAAAGGAAATGTACTGCGGTATCGACTGATAACAGCAAGCTATTGAATCAGTGACATCCTGAAGGCTGAAACTAAGAAACATCTGGCCTACCGGGCATCTAAAACATATATTTTGTGGTCTCTCAGGTCTTTGAGTGCCTATGGAGTCACATAAATTTAACAGGCAATTAAATGGAACATTGTTTAGAATGAGTGATGACTGAACTGTTGGAGTGAGAGCGGCTGGCGGATTCATCGATAGACGCGTCAATAGACCCTTAAGCAATATGCTGAGCAGCACATGGAGAGTTCAACACAAAAGAGTCTGTCTCACAAACGCAAACACTGAACATCTTGCTGAGGATGATCTCGGATGACGTCTGATCCGTGCTGCTGTTTGCAGATGCAAGGCATTAGTATGCAGAGTCAAACACCAACAGTGTGTATAAAACCTCTGTAGACGGAGAACATTAATATTACACTCATTTTACCTTTTTGAATAGTTGGGTTTATCTGAGCATACATAAGCTGTACATATAGTTTTCATTTGCATTGAGTGTCGTAGGGGAATATACATATTTTCATCTGCCGCTCAACTGTATAAATCGATAGGGATAAGAAAGATTAGCGTGTGATGGGCATAGTGTCATGCACAGTTTCCCCTTGTTTCTTTCATTTTTCTATCTTCTATGTAAAAGATTTTGAATCTCGAGGGAAATTCAGCTGCGGCGAGAGCGATCATTAAAGTCAATGGAGCAAAACCTCCTGTAGTGCGAGAAACGTACGCGCATGATTGCTGTTTGTTTTATGCTTTAGTGACGATCAATAACTGTCTTAAAGAAGCAAATGAAGAGATTCAGAAATCAGATACTCAGAAACCTCTGTGCATGTGTCTTATCTGAGTCTGAATCTGTACGATCATTGCAATGTACACGATCATAATTCTGTGAATATCTCCCATGTTATTGAGACTTCAGATGATTTGTCTCATCTCAATACCTCATTTATATTACATTTATGCATTTGGCAGATGGTTTTACCAAAGCAGCTCGGTTTGCAATGCAAGGTTGAATATTTGTTTCAGTTCAGTGCATTAATTGAAGAAATATACGCAATGTATGCTTGTATCCAGGCTTGTGCACAATTCAGAATTGAATTGAGAATGACTCCTAAATTCCAGTTCAATTCTTGAATTTGAACTGAATTTGAATTGATGTCAAAAACAGGATCTAGAATTACAATTCGAATTTGAATTAAAGGAAGCAGAATTGCAATTCAATACAAATTCAAAGAAATTCATATACATAAATGAAGTGTTTAACAATGAAGCTTTACAATATGTGTCAGATATGATTTCATTGCATATTCTATAAATGATATTAGTTTGAACTACTTTTACAGATTACATTGTGTTATTTGATTACTTTGACATGAAAGTAACATTTTGAACAAAACTAATCAAACATTGAGGGAGTAATTTATTTCAAGAATTTGATCATTATTTATATGTTGAAACAAAATGTATGCAGGGTTGAGGAGTGACTAGTTATGTGTAATGAAATTATGCTATTAAATTACAAAATTAATGTAACTGTATGTGAGATTCAACACATTCTTTCTGTTGTATGACTGTGTGGAATTGCCATGAATTTAATTCCACTTCCTGTCATTCCAACTCCAATTCAAATTCAACTTCCTGTGGGGCGGAGTCAATTCAATTCAAATTCCAACTCATGAATTGAATGGCGGCCGAATCTGAAATTCTGAATTGTGCACAAGCCTGCTTGTATCCAATGCAATTCTCTGAGTCAAACCCTACGACCTTGGCTCTGATTAACTTGAGTCTCTCGTCAGAATGTTTAAAATTCACTGATCATCTCTGGTATTAATGAGTTTTCATATGAGTTGTGCTGTCTCAGTTCTTCAGTGTCAGTGCTAACGTCATTGTGGAAATTACAAGACCACTGACTTAGAGAAAACTTTGGGAAAATGACAGTGCTGATATCAGGGCCGTCCTCCTTGATTTGAGTGTAACCTCAACACAGAGCCAGCGTTCAGTTGTACTGCAGTGACTCCAAACTTGGGAACAAACTTGAGAACTCATTAGTCACCTTGGCAAATGTGATATTGATAAATGTGCGTCTACCTGATCACAATCTCATTTCGTCATCCACAGCGACAACACAATCATACTAATATACTTTTAAAATCCGATTACTCTCGATTGAACACGATTGAAGCAGTCAATAAAACCACATTTTGGATGTCAGCTGGAAACTGATCAATCACATCTGAAATACTGAGTTAGTTTAGTTTGTGCACTTTCCCAATATTTATTGCATCAAAGCAGCTTTACAGAAAATAATGTGTAGTGACTGAGCCAAAGACAATTTTTATAATTGTTTTATTTTCTGCACTTTGATGTTTTATGTAAACATGCAACATTCAGGTGGCACAATATCAAGATCTCTTGCATTAATGAATCCAGTCCAGTTCTCTTTTGGGATAATGCTATGAAATGAAGTTGTTTAATGAAGGATCTGTGGGGGTTTATGACCTTTCACACACCTCTCATTTGCATATCTTAATAGAGACTGAACTTTTGTCAGTGTGTTTCAGTGTCCTCTAGTGGACCACAGTGAATCTGCTGCTGCTTTCTAAAAGGAGGTGGAGGTGAAGTGACCCATACTAGGAATTTGTGCTCTGCATTTAACCCATCCAAGTGCACACACACAGTAGTGAACACACACCCGGAGCAGTGGGTTAGCTGCGGCGCCCGGGGAGCAGTTGGGGGAACGGTGCCTTGCTCAAGGGACTCACCTCAGTCGTGGTATTGAGGGTGAAGAAGGTGGTTATTCACTCCCCCCACCTACAATCTCTGCCGGACCTGAGACTCGAACCTGCAACCTTTGGGTTACAAGTCCGACTCTCTAACCATTAGGCCACAGCTGCACTCTGATGTCATTATATATGTCACATCAGACACTCATTAAACCAGTTTGAGATCAGAATCCTGAATTTTGCTAAATTTGCACTTTCAGTTCTTCTTTTAGTTTCTGCATATTCAATGAAATGTGTGCACAGTTTCTGCTCCGCCTCATTCTCCTTATATGGCAGTGAGCACTGCACTTCCTCCTGAGCTGCACAGGTGCTTCATACACTGCTCTACTGTGGTTTGCATTTCAGAGCAAGAAAATGAATATGTTGATTGTTAATTGCTTTTGGAACTTGACAGCAGTTGTGCTGTGGCTCTCACAATATCTAACCATACATTTACATTTATAAGAGGCAGTCAGGGCCTATTTGGTACATATTTGCATTTGATCAGTTCTTGCTTTCTTATGACCTTGGTGTTACTAGCAGCATAATTTAATATTTGAGCCACAGGAACTCAGATAACAAGGAACACACTCAAAACTTTGGCATCGTTCTGGCAAGGTTCTCTAAATATTACGAACAAACATTCTTCTGATAATGTTAATAGAATGTTCATTCAAAGTTATTTATTCTTTAAATGTTTAAAAAATGTTACATTAAGAGAACAATGTAACTTTGTTACAATGTTTAAGAAAAAACATTCCATTAATGATATGCAAAAAACTTTTTTGAGAACATTATTATAAAGCTGGACGTTTTGAAAGTCCAGGGAACGTTCAGAAATAATGTTTTCATAACTAAATGCAAATGTAAGCAAAACGCACTTATTTTGTTTAGCTGGGTAGGCCATATCAGATGAGTGAGCCAGTCACTTCATGTACAAAACTTTATTTTTAATATCTGACAGTGTAAAATATAATCTCAATCTTTACACAGAGACACACAGTGATAAAGTCAGTGCTGACAGACATCATTGTATCTGCAGCAGTGTGATGTTATTATTGTTATTACAGTAAAACCCTGTGATTCTGTGTAACTGGTCAATCTCACAGGTGTCATGAAGCTTCGGGCAGGTTATGGACGTGTTCAGACACCTGTTATTAGATCATGTTCTTCATGAGATTGTGGGTCTTATTCTCTGTGATATATATCTGTACGTGTCTGAAAATAGAGCAGGAGAATGTGGTCGCTCCCTCTGTTGCCATGACAACCGCTGCCTGCATATGTTTAAAAACTGGCTCGTATCCACCAGGACCCAATTATTTTTCAGAGGAACGGCACACAAAAGAGATGCGCTGATGAGCAGAATACAGCCACAACAGATTCATGAGACCACCACACGCACACCGCCGCATGTCTCTGAGAATAGAGATCTTCTCGTAGATCTGAATGAGCTCGGAGGTGTAAAAACAGTAACCCAGGTGAATATTAAAAACAGGAGGTGTTTTCAGCTGCTGCAGCTTCTTACAGTGATCAGTCCCTGAGAGTTGAGCTGTTATAGACCCATCTGAAGACTATAGTGTGTGGTGGGAATGACAAACTGTGCTGAGATCAGTTACTGGATTTAATAATACCTGCATGTTTATATCTTACTTTCTTCTGCGCACAATCAGGTTGCACTACATTACCACTGTAAATACTCTTCTATTTACTATCTAGACACTTTACCGGGGAAATTCATGTTTGCACTTAACTAGCACACTGTAAATACTGTTACATTTCTATTCCTTAAATTTCTTTGCCTATTACTAAGTGCCTTTTTATTTTATACATTTATTTATTTTATAATTTTACTATGTTTACTATGTTTATCTGTACTGCTTTCTTGTTTTATTGCTGCTGGCCAAACAAATTTTGTTGTATAAATACAATGACAATAAAGTCTCTTTATCTTTATCTTTATCACACACACACACACACATTTTACCCATGTATTTAAATCCACTTAAAAGAAATCATTTACAGGGACATAAATAATACAGATGCAGTTAAATACATGTACAAAAAATCGTGGAACATTAGACATATATATGTAGTCGTTCAATAGCTGTCTATTCTTGGGCTATGGTAAGACGTCTATTAGACGTATATATGTAGTCGTTCAATAGTTGTCTATTCTTGGGCTATGGTTAGACGTCTATTAGACGTATATATGTAGTCGTTCAATAGCTGTCTATTCTTGGGCTATGGTTAGACGTCTATTAGACGTATATATGTAGTCGTTCAATAGCTGTCTATTCTTGGGCTATGGTTAGACGTCTATTAGATGTATATATGTAGTCGTTCAATAGCTGTCTATTCTTGGGCTATGGTTAGACGTCTATTAGACGTATATATGTAGTCGTTCAATAGCTGTCTATTCTTGGGCTATGGTTAGACGTCTATTAGATGTATATATGTAGTCGTTCAATAGCTGTCTATTCTTGGGCTATGGTTAGACGTCTATTAGACGTATATATGTAGTCGTTCAATAGCTGTCTATTCTTGGGCTAAGGTTAGACGTCTATTAGACGTATATATGTAGTCGTTCAATAGCTGTCTATTCTTGGGCTATGGTTAGACGTCTATTAGACGTATATATGTAGTCGTTCAATAGCTGTCTATTCTTGGGCTATGGTTAGACGTCTATTAGACGTATATATGTAGTCGTTCAATAGCTGTCTATTCTTGGGCTATGGTTAGACGTCTATTAGACGTATATATGTAGTCGTTCAATAGCTGTCTATTCTTGGGCTAAGGTTAGACGTCTATTAGACGTATATATGTAGTCGTTCAATAGCTGTCTATTCTTGGGCTATGGTTAGACGTCTATTAGACGTATATATGTAGTCGTTCAATAGCTGTCTATTCTTGGGCTAAGGTTAGACGTCTATTAGACGTATATATGTAGTCGTTCAATAGCTGTCTATTCTTGGGCTAAGGTTAGACGTCTATTAGACGTATATATGTAGTCGTTCAATAGCTGTCTATTCTTGGGCTATGGTTAGACGTCTATTAGACGTATATATGTAGTCGTTCAATAGTTGTCTATTCTTGGGCTATGGTTAGACGTCTATTAGACGTATATATGTAGTCGTTCAATAGCTGTCTATTCTTGGGCTATGGTTAGACGTCTATTAGATGTATATATGTAGTCGTTCAATAGCTGTCTATTCTTGGGCTAAGGTTAGACGTCTATTAGACGTATATATGTAGTCGTTCAATAGCTGTCTATTCTTGGGCTATGGTTAGACGTCTATTAGACGTATATATGTAGTCGTTCAATAGCTGTCTATTCTTGGGCTATGGTTAGACGTCTATTAGACGTATATATGTAGTCGTTCAATAGTTGTCTATTCTTGGGCTATGGTTAGACGTCTATTAGACGTATATATGTAGTCGTTCAATAGCTGTCTATTCTTGGGCTATGGTTAGACGTCTATTAGATGTATATATGTAGTCGTTCAATAGCTGTCTATTCTTGGGCTAAGGTTAGACGTCTATTAGACGTATATATGTAGTCGTTCAATAGCTGTCTATTCTTGGGCTATGGTTAGACGTCTATTAGACGTATATATGTAGTCGTTCAATAGCTGTCTATTCTTGGGCTAAGGTTAGACGTCTATTAGATGTATATATGTAGTCGTTCAATAGCTGTCTATTCTTGGGCTATGGTTAGACGTCTATTAGATGTATATATGTAGTCGTTCAATAGCTGTCTATTCTCGGGCTATGGTTAGACGTCTATTAGATGTATATATGTAGTCGTTCAATAGCTGTCTATTCTTGGGCTATGGTTAGACGTCTATTAGATGTATATATGTAGTCGTTCAATAGCTGTCTATTCTTGGGCTATGGTTAGACGTCTATTAGATGTATATATGTAGTCGTTCAATAGCTGTCTATTCTCGGGCTATGGTTAGACGTCTATTAGACGTATATATGTAGTCGTTCAATAGCTGTCTATTCTTGGGCTATGGTTAGACGTCTATTAGACGTATATATGTAGTCGTTCAATAGCTGTCTATTCTTGGGCTAAGGTTAGACGGCTATTAGACGTATATATGTAGTCGTTCAATAGCTGTCTATTCTTGGGCTAAGGTTAGACGTCTATTAGACGTATATATGTAGTCGTTCAATAGCTGTCTATTCTTGGGCTAAGGTTAGACGTCTATTAGATGTATATATGTAGTCGTTCAATAGCTGTCTATTCTTGGGCTAAGGTTAGACGTCTATTAGATGTATATATGTAGTCGTTCAATAGCTGTCTATTCTTGGGCTATGGTTAGACGTCTATTAGATGTATATATGTAGTCGTTCAATAGCTGTCTATTCTTGGGCTAAGGTTAGACGTCTATTAGATGTATATATGTAGTCGTTCAATAGCTGTCTATTCTTGGGCTATGGTTAGACGTCTATTAGATGTATATATGTAGTCGTTCAATAGCTGTCTATTCTTGGGCTAAGGTTAGACGTCTATTAGACGTATATATGTAGTCGTTCAATAGCTGTCTATTCTTGGGCTAAGGTTAGACGTCTATTAGACGTATATATGTAGTCGTTCAATAGCTGTCTATTCTTGGGCTAAGGTTAGACGTCTATTAGACGTATATATGTAGTCGTTCAATAGCTGTCTATTCTTGGGCTAAGGTTAGACGTCTATTAGACGTATATATGTAGTCGTTCAATAGCTGTCTATTCTTGGGCTAAGGTTAGACGTCTATTAGACGTATATATGTAGTCGTTCAATAGCTGTCTATTCTTGGGCTAAGGTTAGACGTCTATTAGACGTATATATGTAGTCGTTCAATAGCTGTCTATTCTTGGGCTAAGGTTAGACGTCTATTAGACGTATATATGTAGTCGTTCAATAGCTGTCTATTCTTGGGCTAAGGTTAGACGTCTATTAGACGTATATATGTAGTCGTTCAATAGCTGTCTATTCTTGGGCTAAGGTTAGACGTCTATTAGACGTATATATGTAGTCGTTCAATAGCTGTCTATTCTTGGGCTAAGGTTAGACGTCTATTAGACGTATATATGTAGTCGTTCAATAGCTGTCTATTCTTGGGCTAAGGTTAGACGTCTATTAGACGTATATATGTAGTCGTTCAATAGCTGTCTATTCTTGGGCTATGGTTAGACGTCTATTAGACGTATATATGTAGTCGTTCAATAGCTGTCTATTCTTGGGCTATGGTTAGACGTCTATTAGACGTATATATGTAGTCGTTCAATAGCTGTCTATTCTTGGGCTAAGGTTAGACGTCTATTAGATGTATATATGTAGTCGTTCAATAGTTGTCTATTCTTGGGCTAAGGTTAGACGTCTATTAGACGTATATATGTAGTCGTTCAATAGCTGTCTATTCTTGGGCTAAGGTTAGACGTCTATTAGATGTATATATGTAGTCGTTCAATAGTTGTCTATTCTTGGGCTAAGGTTAGACGTCTATTAGACGTATATATGTAGTCGTTCAATAGCTGTCTATTCTTGGGCTAAGGTTAGACGTCTATTAGACGTATATATGTAGTCGTTCAATAGCTGTCTATTCTTGGGCTAAGGTTAGACGTCTATTAGACGTATATATGTAGTCGTTCAATAGCTGTCTATTCTTGGGCTAAGGTTAGACGTCTATTAGACGTATATATGTAGTCGTTCAATAGCTGTCTATTCTTGGGCTAAGGTTAGACGTCTATTAGACGTATATATGTAGTCGTTCAATAGTTGTCTATTCTTGGGCTAAGGTTAGACGTCTATTAGACGTATATATGTAGTCGTTCAATAGCTGTCTATTCTTGGGCTAAGGTTAGACGTCTATTAGATGTATATATGTAGTCGTTCAATAGTTGTCTATTCTTGGGCTAAGGTTAGACGTCTATTAGACGTATATATGTAGTCGTTCAATAGCTGTCTATTCTTGGGCTAAGGTTAGACGTCTATTAGATGTATATATGTAGTCGTTCAATAGTTGTCTATTCTTGGGCTAAGGTTAGACGTCTATTAGACGTATATATGTAGTCGTTCAATAGCTGTCTATTCTTGGGCTAAGGTTAGACGTCTATTAGATGTATATATGTAGTCGTTCAATAGTTGTCTATTCTTGGGCTAAGGTTAGACGTCTATTAGACGTATATATGTAGTCGTTCAATAGTTGTCTATTCTTGGGCTAAGGTTAGACGTCTATTAGACGTATATATGTAGTCGTTCAATAGCTGTCTATTCTTGGGCTAAGGTTAGACGTCTATTAGACGTATATATGTAGTCGTTCAATAGCTGTCTATTCTTGGGCTAAGGTTAGACGTCTATTAGACGTATATATGTAGTCGTTCAATAGCTGTCTATTCTTGGGCTAAGGTTAGACGTCTATTAGATTTTCACTGACCGCCCAAAATTAGCCTCGATTTAGCCTAGACGTCTGGGCTGTGTTTAGACGGCTATTAGACGTCTATTACACGCGAAATTGCTTGCTGGGTGCGTGCATGTCCTAAGCTGCCAAATATGAACACAAACAGACGACATCGATAACCTCTAAAGTAGTATTTAAGAGTGGTTGGTATTTAATGACTTTGGTCATAAAAGCTTCCTCCATACTAGAGTCAAAGGTACATGCAACCTCCAAAAACAAACACCTCTCTACACTCCTCATGAATCACAACAATATCTGGTGTATTTGCAGACAAATGTGAAAACATTTCTGAGTTACTATTAAGACACTGAAACATAGATGATTTTACACAAGAATGTTTGTATGTTTTCACTAAAGGTGGTAAATGCTTTAGCATGTCTTTCACTATAAGATCCACTATTCTATCATGGCGCGCTATGTACATTCCCTTGTAAGTCAAGTCAAGTCAAGTCACCTTTATTTATATAGCGCCTTTTACAATACAGATTGTGTCAAAGCAACTGCACAGTATTTAAACAGCACAATAGTGTGCTGTAAGCATGGCAGCCATTCAAGATATGTGGTAATGTTTCAGTAATCTGTTCTGTAGTGTGATGAAAACAATAAGGAACCTGAGTTGTAGGAAACCAGATAGAAAGGTTGAGTCTAGTAGGAAGAACTTGTAATCTAGCTTTTACTGTAAAAATAACAATGTCCTCACTGAGTGCAGTATTCTTAAGAAATGAGTGTGAAACAGAATGATCAGCAGAAGAAAGACATGCAAGTTTTCCCTGAAGTTTCAGTCCAGTCCAATGTTGTTTTTGATAATATTGATGTAGATCCAAGAGAGCTCGCCGGGCACTTTCAGATGTCAACGAGTAACTATAACCACCGTATGGCATATTGCCTTGACATAAGTCCGGGGTCAGTAATAACATCCTCTGAAACTCTCACGATCTCAGAGTCAGACCGCACCCACTCCAATGATACTCCAGTTTGTACACAGAGATCGTTCAGGTCCGGCCAATCTGATCAGACACCAGAACCAGCAGAGTGACTGTCAAGTTTCCCAATGGGTTTTCTTTTGAAACCAAGGAAGTGGGATTCTGACTCCCTGGCCAGTGGCACCTTGCGTCTCCTTAGATCCAAAAACAAGGAAGATCGAGCCAATTCCCTTACATCTTTGTCGTCGCTATTCAGCATATTCAGAAGATAGGAAATCCGCATGCTGGTATAGACCCATGTCACATTTGGTGCCCCCAACCCTCCTTCCCATTGGGGATGAAAAATAATATCACGGGTACTGTGTGCATTAAGTCCAAACCACTTTCGCACTAAGCTCACCATTTTGCATCCAACTTAGATGTGAACTCTGACAAAATGATGTTTACTTGCTCTTTCCATTCTCCTGCAATATTAATTTTGTGTCCAAGATAGGTATATGTCTCATGAAGGGAATATACCCGTAAAGGTTTTGCTGCCACAGTAAACACTGGACACCCATCAGATTTTGAGCGGTACCACCTGTTCCCTCCACTCCTCCTCTCATAAAGAACAGCACATTTTGTATCCTTAATCTCCAGGCCTGACCATTCCAGAAAAGCATCCGTTCGGGCCAGCATTTTTTAAATTACACCCTCTTCTCTGGAGGCCATCTGGACATCATCTGCATAGTCCTGTACTGGAATAGGAGATATAACACCAGGGGAGGCACATTGGCACATCCACTTTAGCAATTATAAAATTAATTGCACTCCAATGGCAGCCAGTTTTAATACCTATCTGAAGTGATATTGAGTGAGTGAGTTGTTCTCCGCAGATTACTTCAATAAAGGAGCCTCTATATACATCTTTCACTATATCAATGAACAGTTGAGGTAGCTGTACTTCCTCCAATGATCTGATCATGACATTGTGAGGTAAAGTTCCAAATGCATCTCTAAAGTCCAGGAAGACTGAAAACAGTCTACATGACTCATGCCTAAAATCATCTATCCCTGTTTTAAGGCAAAATACATCAGGTTCATTCATACCTTGCCTTTTAACATATGCCTTTTGCTTGGTGAATAAGATGTCAGCCTCCACCAGCCATGGAAGCACTCTGGCCAGTATGCATTTCATGAACACCTTATAGATGGTAGGAAGGAGGGATATATCCCTCCATGTTGATGGATCATCAGGGATATTGTCTTTTTTATTTTGGAATATGATGAATTAATGCTCCTTTCCATGAGTCAGGTATTCTCTTATTTTCCAAACAGACATTAAAGATAGTTGTTAAAATCTGACACGACTGCATAAGTCTCATATGTCACGCCATCTTTACCAGTTGCTTTATTATTATGGAGATTATTTAAAACAGTCTCTACCTCCTGATGCGTGAGATGCGTTGTTTTCGCGAAAAAAAAGTTGGCTTCGGTGACAGAAAGTTCAAATACCAAGGCGGGGGTGAAAAATCTGCCTCACACCTCTGATTTGAACATTTATTTTCATAATAAGTTTGTATAACTGTAATGTCGCTAGAGCAGGGAGGAGGGTCGGGATACTCGTTGTTATTTAGGATGATTTGAATCGCTTTCGATCTTCTATTCTGCCACAAATATGCAAGTTTGTTTCTGCTCACCTTTCTGTTTCGCTGGCTGTGAGTCGCTCTTGTCCGCAGAGACGGCACAACGGCTTCCCTCAAATAACGCAGCTGTCCACAGATCAGCTATTGAAGCCAATGTTAAATCTTCAGGATATGATTGTGTCGCCGGGAACTTCTTTAAGACTCTGGCCGCATATTTCAGAAATTGTAATCCAAAAGGTTTACCACTGTGGCTTTCCGCTGTAAAAACTCCATTCTTAAAGAATATCCCATTTAGCAATGTAGCTAACTTTATCCACTGTCCTGGATCACCGGAGCAAACAAAGTTCTTTTCGCGCTGGCGTTTGGTGTTCAGACGGCTTCTATAGGTTTTTTCATGAGACTGAAAAGCCATCCACTGATCCTCCGACAACATACTGCTGGAAAACCGTAAGCTCTTCTCCCAGTAGATGGAAAGAATCATGAGGTAACAGCGGCTGTTCATAAACTCTCCCAGTGGGTAATGCTTGTTTGTATGCAAGCTTGATTGTTGCGATCAAGCACATCGTCCACAAAATTTGCCAATGCATCTTATCTGCACCTATTGCATTAACGATGGCAATTACGACGGGTGTGGTTGTTTAGCTTTACCAAACAACATTTTGGCGTTCACCTGCACCAACAAGTGGCCTACAGCCTGCCGCCATCTTGACACACACACAGAACAGTACTGTTGAACGTCAATCAGCATAATGGGTGCTTTATGAAGCGAGTAATTAAACGCTTTAAGGCTTTGAATTAATGATCATCACAGACTGTAAATGCAGCTGATATTGAGTGTGTTTGACGCTTTACTGTGGCTTTGATCGGGTTTTTCTTTGTGATCCTTTATAAACCGGAGCTCATGTTTCTCTGCAGATCAGATTCTCCTATAGTTTATAGTACAGTAGATGCAGTTAAACCGCTCTAATCAATCTCTTGTCCTACTTTGATCATCATTTCTAATGACATATTGATGGTGTTTCCTTTAATGAACAGATGCTGTTTTGGACCCCATTGACTTTGTATGAACAAAAACAGTTCTCTAAAACATCTTCTTTTGTGTTGCACAGAGGAAAGAAAGTCATACGAGTTTGAGGGAGAGTAAAGATGACAGAATGAAGATTTCTGTGTAAACTATACCTTTAATATTCTTGTGATCTTATGCAATTACTTACTAGTAAATGCTTTTACTCTTATTTAAAGCCATCATTCACACTTTAGTCATTATATCACTGAAGGGTTAGTTCACCCAAAAATGAAAATTAGCCCATTATTTACTCAACCTCCAGGCATCTTAGGTGTATATGACTTCCTTCCTTCTTTCAGACAAATCCAACTGGAGTTATATTAAAAGTTATCCTGGCATTTCCAAGCTTTATAATGGCAATAGACAGGTGTTTCTCTCCATCAGTCTAAAACTTAAGTCCAATAAAGTGCATCCATCCATAATAAAAAGTGCATCACACTGCTCCAGGGGGTGAATAAAGGCCTTCTGTAGCGAATCCATGCGTTTTTGTAAGAAAAATATCCATATTTAAAACATATTAATCACTTTAATCTAGCTTGCACCAACTGGTCAACATGGAAGCAGCTCTGTAGTTATTACCTTACTTACCCAGTTGATGGATTACATTGATAATTGCAAACATTTTTTGTATTACAAGTTTTCTAAAATGTAAGGTTTAAATATGACATATTAGAGTCAAATGTTCTTATAGAGGGGATTTTGGGAATTTTCCATAATTCAGAAAATGCTTAGAACAGGCAGAAAACAATATGACGTCACGCTAGTCGGTCTCAGTCTGATCAAATATTGCGTCTGTCATTCACTGAACAGGTGACTGTAAAAACAGGAGCACATACTGGGTAATTATCTCCCTGCATGAGATTGTGTCATTCATCGCCGCTTTAACACTAATGTTGTGTGTGTTAATGAAGTGAACACGAGAAGCGCTGACCCGACTCAATCTAACTGCTCATTGTTAAAAGCTTTAAGCGTCACGACACGTTCTGAAGTGTTATGTGACTGAAATCACTGAAATCCTCTAAAATAGCTCACAAACAATTGGTGTACAAATGAACTGATTAGCATTGGTCTTTTGTTTTAGGGTTCTGAGAGACAGACGGATTGAAATGAGGTGAAATGATTCATGCGTCTGGAGCTCCTGAAGATGCTGAATACTGATCATTCCAGCGTCTGCTTCTCTTCTCTCTGCACAAAACACTTTCCTGCTCACGATTTTTGTCTTGTTTTCCAGTATAAAACATTAACTTGAGAAGCAGATCGACATCAGATATTAAGTTTTAATTTCTGAAAATGGGTCAAAATGAACTGAGTTATGGTTAATCAAAATAATTGGCTCAGTAAACAAACGTTATTCAAACAGAAAACAGAAAAGTTCAACTATTATTAATATTTTAAGTGTTTATTCATGCAGACATTTAAGTTTATACTCACTTCATTTTGGGTTAGAGTTAATATCAGTTTTATTATATATTATATAATACCAGTAAAAGCCATATAATTCCAATTTTTATTCATATGAAAAGTAGCGCATGTTTGCGCTTTTTGAAATAAATGTAATAAATCAGTGATTGTGAATGTGATGATCTCCCTCATGTCATTTGTAATTATTGTGAAACTGTTTCCAGATCAGCTGACGGTTGCAGACGGATCCTGTGTGTCTCGCTGAGCTGTTCGGAGAGAGACAGACGGAAGGTGAGACGGATTCAGTCAAATCCTCCAGACGGATCAGAGCCCGAGAGAGACGTGCGTACAGACACAACACCCAAGATCATCTCACTTTATCTGCTAATGAATTCATCTGTTCAACTGTGATGTATCTTTTTGTTCTGATGAATCCTCAGGTTTGTGATTCTGCAGGTCAAGCTCAATTTCACACAGACAGATTTTTGAGCGATGGGTTTTTATCATCATTTGGTGCTTACAGCAAGGGAACTGACCTGGAATGAGAGAAATACAGATTAAACTTGTGCATCAGAACAGATGATGTTGAGCAAATCTTATGGGGAGACACTGCAGACAACAACACTTTTTTTGAGATTTTGGCCTTTTTGGTGTTTCATAAAGTTTTTTTTTTTTCAGACTAGTGGAAAGAAAACACCCAAAAGACACTGTTAAGTATTTCTTTTATAGCACTTTATCCATTTGTGTCAATAGATTTCAATTACAATACAGATTTTTAAAGGCCAAGAGTTTTTTCTCCTACACTGAGCCATAAATCTCCACTTCAGCAGCACTTACACACACCACACTTTACATTTTTATTCCTGTCTATATCCTGAAGGTTTTTACAGAGGGAATTGTTCTTATATAATGAACTTGATTTTATACAACATTTGATTTCCCTCAGAACTGTAAAATAATATATTGTTTTCTGCCTGTTCTAAGTATTTTCTGAATTATGGAGTGGCAAAATGAGACATTTGACTCTAATATGTCAACAAATCTAAACAAGAATTTCAAAACTGACTTCATCCAGTGTTTAGATTTTTCTACTAGAAATGCAAATGACTGCATTTTTCATAAAATAATGACCTGAATCTAACATTTCGGAAAACTTACAAAAAATGTTTGCAATTATCAATGTAATCAATCAGTAAGGTGATAACAATTAGTTCTTTTTTATTTACCCTATTCACCTGCAGTGTCTCGCCTTTTAAGTGCTTGATTGTTTATATTGCAAAATGTAATTCTATAATCATCCAGCTCTAATCTAAAAAATGCAACTATAAAGGTATAAAGATATTATAAACATTTACATCATGATTTTCTGTAAAGCTGCATTGGGGAATGAGCTGTAGAAACCAGTTTAACGTGACTTGATGTTTAGTCTAACACTAAGTGATATAATGCATCATCATCATCATCTTCATCATCAGCTCACACACATGGAGGCACCTGCAGGACTACGATATCATCATCCTCATCATCTTCATCCTCCTTTGTGCATCGTTCCCATGGCAACGCCACACGGATGGAAGCGGCGAACGGAGCCGCAGCAGCGCTTTGCCCTCGTTCTGTCGCTTTCGCTGCTGAATCCTGGTGCTTCATTACAATCTATCTGGAAACAAACACACGTCTCGCATGATGAATGAGAGCCGGCTTATGAAATTAAGTATGCCGTCACGGCGGCTGCGTTACAAACACACACACAAACACGCGCCGCATTCTGAAGTCCCTCCACAGGAAGCTCCTCTAGGGAACAAAATCAATAGCTTTATATTCCTGCAATCAATGAATCGGCCCGCGGGTCTGAATAACAGACGCAAACACACTCAACGGGAATTAGTTAAAGGGCAGCCGTGTTCAGACGGCAGACACGCTCGTACAAATACGAGATTGACAGATGTCTGAGGTCAAACACTTTCTATCATTAGGGGTTCATTCCATAGACGTAATGGTTTTTATACTGTGAAAACTTTATTTTCTATCCCCTAACCCTAAACCCTACACCTAACGCTTCAGTCTGTATGATTTATGAGCTTGTTTTTTCATGGAGGCCATCAAAGGTCAAAATATTATACTTCACTCTATTCTCTCACCCCTATACCTCACTCTTAAAAATAAAGGTGCTTTAAAAGGTTGTTGACAGCGATGCCATAGAAGAACCATTTTTGGTTCCACAAAGAACCATTCAGTCAAAGGTTCTTTAAAGAACCATCTCTTTCTTACCTTTTTATAATCTGAAGAACCTTCTTTCGTCACAAAGAACATTTTGTGAAACAGAAAGGTTCTTTAGATGTTAAAGGTTCTTTATGGAACCCTTTAAAAAAAAGTTCTTCTATGGCATCGCGAAGCACCTTTATTTTTAAGAGCGTAACACTTCATTCTGTATGATTTATGAGGCTGTTTCTTCATGGAGGCCAAAAAATGTCCCCACAAGGTCAGAATTGACTGTTATTATACTTGTGAGGACATTTGGACCCCATAATGTACTGAATACCAGCACACACACAGACAGAGAGAGAGAGAGAGAGAGACTGATGGCGTTCTGCAGAACAGCTTGAACAGGTTTTACTCATGTAAAGGTCACACTGAACCTGAGAAGAAGAACACAGTTACAGCGGCGTTCATTAAACATGAATGTACTGACTGTTTTACTCTCGTCATTCTGCATTTCTCCAGCTGAAGAACAGCGATGAAGCTTCTGCTGTTTCTCTGAATGATGTAAGACTACTGTAACTCCATCATATTTAAGGGACAATGTGAACAAGAGCCTCCTAAAAGACCTACGTCTCCTCCTTCCTCTAGTTAGATTTTCATTCCGAGTGAGTTTTTGTCGATGTGACATGCTAGGTTATTATTTCTGAGGTGTATTATTTCTGTCAGCAGCTCCGGTGGCATCATTTGCATTTGGCAGAGGCTTCATCCAAAGTGACTTGCACTGAATTCGAGATGTAAGTTTGATCACTTCATGCAGTCCCTGACAATCAAACCCAGGACTATAATGCCATGCTCTGTGTTTCAGCTTCAGGAACATGTTTATTACTGCATTTCTGCTCTGATTTGTTTCCTAGTCTAGCTTTCTGCTCACTATGAACACTCTTGGCTCTCAGACAAATTGCTTATGTTTCTATTGTATGTCATTTTGCATAGAAGTATCTTTTAAATACATAAATGGAAATGCTATTTAAAAGCCAAGGTTGCTATTTGTAAAAGAATCACCACAACACATGGACAACAATATTCCGATTTTAACGCGATTAAGACAATACTCTGATTAAGAAGCAACCATGTAAACTGGTATTTTTGATTAATTTAATCCGACTAAAGTCATAATCAGAGTAAACACAAATCGAATTTAGACAGGTGGAGTATTCCTATTTTAGTCGCATTATGGAAGACATGTACACACCTTAATCACACTATTCCCCTTGCGTAGGACTTTTTGCCACATTTTGCGACAGGATGCACACCAATGCTGCGTTCCAGGCAGGTTTTTGAGCTCGTAAATCACGTCTTCAAACCACGACTCAGGGCTTTGTAGCGTTCCAGGCAAGTCACGCCAAGCATTTATTATTTTTATATTATTAATAATTTGATTGCAACGTTATATTGTCCTAAACTCAATTTTTCCACCGTGTGCCACTTGCATAAACACCGCACCCATAGAGGCTTTATTGTTTCGCGGGCTATGTCACCTCAGAACTCGGAACTGGGAGTACATCAATCTAGTACGAGTTCACGGGTGGGAATTCACGGGTTTGAGTGCCTTTCCAGTGCACTTTCACGGGTAGAAGTTTGGAAAAACACGGGTAACGGGTAGCCTGGAACGCGGCATAACGCTCTCAGTTGGTCGCACGTGCATGCTTTGGTTTCATTTTTATTTATTTATTTTTTTTGCTACAACATGGTATTAATCAATGCTCATTGCTGATAAATAGTTTGTCTGTTATCATAATTTATAGTTTTATGGAAACGTAGTTAACATTCAACCCGTTCTTTTTCATTAGTATTATTTGTGATTTTAATTTTGTGAACGGGATTTCCGCTATTGGAATGTCTTAGGATGCTTTTCACTTTTACTTTCGAATTCATGATCTTGGTTTTGCTTACATATATAGGTTACACCTATAAAACTAGCTTACATAGCATCTATTAACAAAAACTAATAAGACGAGGCATGGACTCCATCACATGCTGTTATATGCCAACTAAACAATTTATTACAGGGCACTCAAACACTGAGCAATCAAATTAATTAATAAAAAATATAAATGAAAGCCTCCAAAGCGTAATGTGAGGTAAACGGCAAAGATATCAGGGTTTTCAAAATGAAAACAAACAAAAAAGTAAAACTAAACTTGCTTTCGGTGACTGTGCTTGCGTGTTTTTTTTGTGTGTGTTTTTTTCCTAAAAACTGACTGGCTCCGAAACTGTATGGATCAGACGCTTTGGAGCAGCACAGCACGCACTCGCACAAATGCGACCACGGCAACTTTTAACTCACACATTCTAAAATATTTGTTGCAAATGTCCAGAGCCACTTCAAGCTTTTGTAAAATTAAAACCGAAACATCCAAAAGTCTATAAGGAAGATGAACTGATAGCGTCGCATGTGGACCTAATGATGTGCCATTAATCGATCTATGTACTATAACATGTAAAACGGGAACATGAAAAGAATATTCTAAAAGCAACTCATGTAAACAGCTTAACTGACAGGTTTAGATTGTTCTTATAGTCTCATCTCTCTGTGATTACATCCATGTAAGCGTGTTCATCTGCACTCAGTGCTGTGTCCTGCCATGAAAATTGCGCTTTGATTTGGTGTTTTTGTGAAAATTGGATAAGATGGAGTTCACAGCCCTGCGCCTAATGTGTGTACAAATAGAGCCCAATGAGACTGTTCTCACGGCCGTGTGTCGGAAATCATGATCACTGGAGGATCTACTATTCACTGTAGTCTGAGAGTACACTGAATTGTTTTGTCAGATTCAAAAAAAAAATGTTTAGTTCTGCTAGAGAAAGTTAACACTCAAGAATAAAGAACATCCTTTATGTTGCCTGAGGAAAACACATTGATCTGCCCTGGACTCATTGAGCTGATTTAGTGAGTTTTTCCTGCAGCGTTTCAATGGTGAGCTTCAATGTTCTTCAGTGTTTGGGTCAGGCGTGAGCTCATTAAACAAACTCACTTAACAGGACTGCTATTGATACCCAAGAACTCATTTTCCCTTTAAGTGTTCTTGGAAGAGTCCATATCTCAAGCAAGAGAGGCATCTTTTGGCTGGAAAGCAGGACGTTTGTTAGAGGTCACGTGTGATGTTTGGTGATGGCTGTGAATCTGCTGCCATTGATTTTTCATCACTCAAACCGTCTGACCTGCTGTTTTCTCTTTTTTCGGCACACCTGTTGAAGATAAACCTGTAGATCTTTCCACTGGTTTCTTATGATGGATAAATATTAATTACAGTAGTTTAATTAACTGAAGTGAAAGTGAACCAATGAGACTCATCAAACTAAAATTAAGTGGCATTTGGGGACAAACCTAATTATCCGTGTCATGGGTTTGATCTTTTATTACAGGTGTTTTCAGAATCACTCCAGAGACCAGATCACAGATGTACAGCCTTTTCAGTGAAGGTGTGGATTCTGTGGAATAACTAACGATCCGTCCCACAGCAGCTGGTTATTAAGAACCCGGCTGTAAATCTCCAGCAGAGTCCATCAAAATGTCAAGACTGAATAGACCTCTTATTTTATATGCATGTCATTTGTTGTCATCTGTCTCTCTGCAGGTTGATTCAGTGAATAACACAGAGCTCATGCGCTCTTCTCAGTGCTCCTGCACTGGGTTTCTAAACAAATTTAGCATGGAAAATTCTCTAACATCATTAAGGCGCCTGTCCTGCTGAGTTATAATTACTCCAAATGAAGGCCAGAGAGGCCGAGAGTCACCTTCTGCAGCCGGAGCTCTCAGCGCCGCTGTTCATTTTCCCCGTTCCCGCCGTAATCAATCATCACTGAGTGACGGCCGCTTGTCCGTGGCTTCCCGTTGAGCCGGAGAGACCCTCGGGATGGAGAAAATAACAGATCTCGAATGATCAAAGTGTCGCAGATCAATGGCTGATCCCTGTCCTTTAATAAGCGGAATGAAAAGCTGTGCTGGTTATAAAACACACTCAAATGAAGTTGGATTTATTGCCTCTACGACAAGATTGAATTGTTTTTATAATCCCCTCATGGTTTCATCTTTATGTTTTGGAGCTTTTTCACAGACGGCTCTGTTTTTCCAGCGAGGGCGAGGTTATCTGTGTTTACATCCAGACGTGTGCCGGAGCCGCGCCGGTGATAAGAGATGCAGCACATGTAGGTCATTGCTGAGAATAGAGATGCGCTGCCCTGCGCTTGAAGACGTGTGCCAAGAAATCTTTCCTAGGACAGCGATTCCTTCGGTGAGAGTCGACGATTTAGAGGCCGAACTAACATTTAATTGGACCTTTGGGTATAGAGGTACAGCTGAAATACCCTCGTGTCGAGCTAGGGATCAAATCATTCATCAAAACATATCATGAGAAATCGTTTAGAACAAAAATTCTCTCCACTTTCCAAAAAGAGCATGAAAACTAAGGCTGTGCTCACAATAGCACACAAATTTTTCCACATGTACAGCACGAATACTGGGCTGCTGCTCATTTTCAGACATGTAGAGGTCAGACATGTTTGATATACAGCTGCTGTAGACGTTTAAAGACACAGCAGAAAAACAGCCTCTGTAATTGTCAGGATGGGAGAACAGGTAGATGCTCATGAAAAACTAAACCATGATTGACAGGAAAATTAAATTAGAAAATAGACCTGGATTATGAGCCTATGTTTAGAGCTCAGACGGATCAGAAGGTGTAACTCTACTAGTCTGGATACTAGTTTAAAATAGCTGTAGTTTAGTGATGAGTGATGCTTGTTAGATGATGGTGTTGATGGGTGGAGTTTAGTTCAGTGATGTTTGGTGTGTAGTTGATGGTGTTGATGGGTGGAGTTTAGTTCAGTGATGTTTGGTGTGTAGTTGATGGTGTTGATGGGTGGAGTTTAGTTCAGTGATGTTTGTGTGTGTAGTTGATGGTGTTGATGGGTGGAGTTTAGTTCAGTGATGTTTGGTGTGTAGTTGATGGTGTTGATGGGTGGAGTTTAGTTCAGTGATGTTTGTGTGTGTAGTTGATGGTGTTGATGGGTGGAGTTTAGTTCAGTGATGTTTGTGTGTGTAGTTGATGGTGTTGATGGGTGGAGTTTAGTTCAGTGATGTTTGGTGTGTAGTTGATGGTGTTGATGGGTGGAGTTTAGTTCAGTGATGTTTGGTGTGTAGTTGATGGTGTTGATGGGTGGAGTTTAGTTCAGTGATGTTTGGTGTGTAGTTGATGGTGTTGATGGGTGGAGTTTAGTTCAGTGATGTTTGTGTGTAGTTGATGGTGTTGATGGGTGGAGTTTAGTTCAGTGATGTTTGTGTGTAGTTGATGGTGTTGATGGGTGGAGTTTAGTTCAGTGATGTTTGTGTGTAGTTGATGGTGTTGATGGGTGGAGTTTAGTTCAGTGATGTTTGTGTGTAGTTGATGGTGTTGATGGGTGGAGTTTAGTTCAGTGATGTTTGGTGTGTAGTTGATGGTGTTGATGGGTGGAGTTTAGTTCAGTGATGTTTGTGTGTAGTTGATGGTGTTGATGGGTGGAGTTTAGTTCAGTGATGTTTGGTGTGTAGTTGATGGTGTTGATGGGTGGAGTTTAGTTCAGTGATGTTTGTGTGTAGTTGATGGTGTTGATGGGTGGAGTTTAGTTCAGTGATGTTTGTGTGTGTAGTTGATGGTGTTGATGGGTGGAGTTTAGTTCAGTGATGTTTGGTGTGTAGTTGATGGTGTTGATGGGTGGAGTTTAGTTCAGTGATGTTTGTGTGTGTAGTTGATGGTGTTGATGGGTGGAGTTTAGTTCAGTGATGTTTGTGTGTGTAGTTGATGGTGTTGATGGGTGGAGTTTAGTTCAGTGATGTTTGGTGTGTAGTTGATGGTGTTGATGGGTGGAGTTTAGTTCAGTGATGTTTGGTGTGTAGTTGATGGTGTTGATGGGTGGAGTTTAGTTCAGTGATGTTTGTGTGTAGTTGATGGTGTTGATGGGTGGAGTTTAGTTCAGTGATGTTTGTGTGTGTAGTTGATGGTGTTGATGGGTGGAGTTTAGTTCAGTGATGTTTGGTGTGTAGTTGATGATGTTGATGGGTGGAGTTTAGTTCAGTGATGTTTGGTGTGTAGTTGATGGTGTTGATGGGTGGAGTTTAGTTCAGTGATGTTTGTGTGTAGTTGATGGTGTTGATGGGTGGAGTTTAGTTCAGTGATGTTTGTGTGTAGTTGATGGTGTTGATGGGTGGAGTTTAGTTCAGTGATGTTTGTGTGTAGTTGATGGTGTTGATGGGTGGAGTTTAGTTCAGTGATGTTTGTGTGTAGTTGATGGTGTTGATGGGTGGAGTTTAGTTCAGTGATGTTTGGTGTGTAGTTGATGGTGTTGATGGGTGGAGTTTAGTTCAGTGATGTTTGTGTGTAGTTGATGGTGTTGATGGGTGGAGTTTAGTTCAGTGATGTTTGGTGTGTAGTTGATGGTGTTGATGGGTGGAGTTTAGTTCAGTGATGTTTGTGTGTAGTTGATGGTGTTGATGGGTGGAGTTTAGTTCAGTGATGTTTGTGTGTGTAGTTGATGGTGTTGATGGGTGGAGTTTAGTTCAGTGATGTTTGGTGTGTAGTTGATGGTGTTGATGGGTGGAGTTTAGTTCAGTGATGTTTGTGTGTGTAGTTGATGGTGTTGATGGGTGGAGTTTAGTTCAGTGATGTTTGTGTGTGTAGTTGATGGTGTTGATGGGTGGAGTTTAGTTCAGTGATGTTTGGTGTGTAGTTGATGGTGTTGATGGGTGGAGTTTAGTTCAGTGATGTTTGGTGTGTAGTTGATGGTGTTGATGGGTGGAGTTTAGTTCAGTGATGTTTGTGTGTAGTTGATGGTGTTGATGGGTGGAGTTTAGTTCAGTGATGTTTGTGTGTGTAGTTGATGGTGTTGATGGGTGGAGTTTAGTTCAGTGATGTTTGTGTGTGTAGTTGATGGTGTTGATGGGTGGAGTTTAGTTCAGTGATGTTTGCTGTGTAGTTGATGGTGTTGATGGGTGGAGTTTAGTTCAGTGATGTTTGTGTGTAGCTGATGGTGTTGATGGGTGGAGTTTAGTTCAGTGATGTTTGTGTGTAGCTGATGGTGTTGATGGGTGGAGTTTAGTTCAGTGATGTTTGTGTGTGTAGTTGATGGTGTTGATGGGTGGAGTTTAGTTCAGTGATGTTTGTGTGTAGTTGATGGTGTTGATGGGTGGAGTTTAGTTCAGTGATGTTTGTGTGTGTAGTTGATGGTGTTGATGGGTGGAGTTTAGTTCAGTGATGTTTGTGTGTGTAGTTGATGGTGTTGATGGGTGGAGTTTAGTTCAGTGATGTTTGGTGTGTAGTTGATGGTGTTGATGGGTGGAGTTTAGTTCAGTGATGTTTGTGTGTGTAGTTGATGGTGTTGATGGGTGGAGTTTAGTTCAGTGATGTTTGTGTGTGTAGTTGATGGTGTTGATGGGTGGAGTTTAGTTCAGTGATGTTTGTGTGTGTAGTTGATGGTGTTGATGGGTGGAGTTTAGTTCAGTGATGTTTGTGTGTGTAGTTGATGGTGTTGATGGGTGGAGTTTAGTTCAGTGATGTTTGTGTGTGTAGTTGATGGTGTTGATGGGTGGAGTTTAGTTCAGTGATGTTTGGTGTGTAGTTGATGGTGTTGATGGGTGGAGTTTAGTTCAGTGATGTTTGGTGTGTAGTTGATGGTGTTGATGGGTGGAGTTTAGTTCAGTGATGTTTGTGTGTGTAGTTGATGGTGTTGATGGGTGGAGTTTAGTTCAGTGATGTTTGGTGTGTAGTTGATGGTGTTGATGGGTGGAGTTTAGTTCAGTGATGTTTGTGTGTAGTTGATGGTGTTGATGGGTGGAGTTTAGTTCAGTGATGTTTGTGTGTGTAGTTGATGGTGTTGATGGGTGGAGTTTAGTTCAGTGATGTTTGTGTGTGTAGTTGATGGTGTTGATGGGTGGAGTTTAGTTCAGTGATGTTTGCTGTGTAGTTGATGGTGTTGATGGGTGGAGTTTAGTTCAGTGATGTTTGTGTGTAGCTGATGGTGTTGATGGGTGGAGTTTAGTTCAGTGATGTTTGTGTGTAGCTGATGGTGTTGATGGGTGGAGTTTAGTTCAGTGATGTTTGTGTGTGTAGTTGATGGTGTTGATGGGTGGAGTTTAGTTCAGTGATGTTTGTGTGTAGTTGATGGTGTTGATGGGTGGAGTTTAGTTCAGTGATGTTTGTGTGTGTAGTTGATGGTGTTGATGGGTGGAGTTTAGTTCAGTGATGTTTGTGTGTGTAGTTGATGGTGTTGATGGGTGGAGTTTAGTTCAGTGATGTTTGGTGTGTAGTTGATGGTGTTGATGGGTGGAGTTTAGTTCAGTGATGTTTGTGTGTGTAGTTGATGGTGTTGATGGGTGGAGTTTAGTTCAGTGATGTTTGTGTGTGTAGTTGATGGTGTTGATGGGTGGAGTTTAGTTCAGTGATGTTTGTGTGTGTAGTTGATGGTGTTGATGGGTGGAGTTTAGTTCAGTGATGTTTGTGTGTGTAGTTGATGGTGTTGATGGGTGGAGTTTAGTTCAGTGATGTTTGTGTGTGTAGTTGATGGTGTTGATGGGTGGAGTTTAGTTCAGTGATGTTTGGTGTGTAGTTGATGGTGTTGATGGGTGGAGTTTAGTTCAGTGATGTTTGGTGTGTAGTTGATGGTGTTGATGGGTGGAGTTTAGTTCAGTGATGTTTGTGTGTGTAGTTGATGGTGTTGATGGGTGGAGTTTAGTTCAGTGATGTTTGGTGTGTAGTTGATGGTGTTGATGGGTGGAGTTTAGTTCAGTGATGTTTGGTGTGTAGTTGATGGTGTTGATGGGTGGAGTTTAGTTCAGTGATGTTTGTGTGTGTAGTTGATGGTGTTGATGGGTGGAGTTTAGTTCAGTGATGTTTGGTGTGTAGTTGATGGTGTTGATGGGTGGAGTTTAGTTCAGTGATGTTTGGTGTGTAGTTGATGGTGTTGATGGGTGGAGTTTAGTTCAGTGATGTTTGTGTGTGTAGTTGATGGTGTTGATGGGTGGAGTTTAGTTCAGTGATGTTTGTGTGTGTAGTTGATGGTGTTGATGGGTGGAGTTTAGTTCAGTGATGTTTGTGTGTGTAGTTGATGGTGTTGATGGGTGGAGTTTAGTTCAGTGATGTTTGTGTGTGTAGTTGATGGTGTTGATGGGTGGAGTTTAGTTCAGTGATGTTTGGTGTGTAGTTGATGGTGTTGATGGGTGGAGTTTAGTTCAGTGATGTTTGGTGTGTAGTTGATGGTGTTGATGGGTGGAGTTTAGTTCAGTGATGTTTGTGTGTGTAGTTGATGGTGTTGATGGGTGGAGTTTAGTTCAGTGATGTTTGTGTGTAGTTGATGGTGTTGATGGGTGGAGTTTAGTTCAGTGATGTTTGGTGTGTAGTTGATGGTGTTGATGGGTGGAGTTTAGTTCAGTGATGTTTGTGTGTGTAGTTGATGGTGTTGATGGGTGGAGTTTAGTTCAGTGATGTTTGTGTGTGTAGTTGATGGTGTTGATGGGTGGAGTTTAGTTCAGTGATGTTTGGTGTGTAGTTGATGGTGTTGATGGGTGGAGTTTAGTTCAGTGATGTTTGTGTGTGTAGTTGATGGTGTTGATGGGTGGAGTTTAGTTCAGTGATGTTTGTGTGTAGCTGATGGTGTTGATGGGTGGAGTTTAGTTCAGTGATGTTTGTGTGTGTAGTTGATGGTGTTGATGGGTGGAGTTTAGTTCAGTGATGTTTGGTGTGTAGTTGATGGTGTTGATGGGTGGAGTTTAGTTCAGTGATGTTTGTGTGTGTAGTTGATGGTGTTGATGGGTGGAGTTTAGTTCAGTGATGTTTGTGTGTGTAGTTGATGGTGTTGATGGGTGGAGTTTAGTTCAGTGATGTTTGGTGTGTAGCTGATGGTGTTGATGGGTGGAGTTTAGTTCAGTGATGTTTGTGTGTAGTTGATGGTGTTGATGGGTGGAGTTTAGTTCAGTGATGTTTGTGTGTGTAGTTGATGGTGTTGATGGGTGGAGTTTAGTTCAGTGATGTTTGTGTGTGTAGTTGATGGTGTTGATGGGTGGAGTTTAGTTCAGTGATGTTTGTGTGTGTAGCTGATGGTGTTGATGGGTGGAGTTTAGTTCAGTGATGTTTGTGTGTGTAGTTGATGGTGTTGATGGGTGGAGTTTAGTTCAGTG
This sequence comes from Garra rufa, assembly GCF_049309525.1. NCBI lineage: Eukaryota > Metazoa > Chordata > Actinopteri > Cypriniformes > Cyprinidae > Garra > Garra rufa. Next base: position 1,920,415 of record NC_133381.1, on the reverse strand, counting down.
ATGTTTGTGTGTGTAGTTGATGGTGTTGATGGGTGGAGTTTAGTTCAGTGATGTTTGTGTGTGTAGTTGATGGTGTTGATGGGTGGAGTTTAGTTCAGTGATGTTTGTGTGTGTAGTTGATGGTGTTGATGGGTGGAGTTTAGTTCAGTGATGTTTGTGTGTGTAGTTGATGGTGTTGATGGGTGGAGTTTAGTTCAGTGATGTTTGGTGTGTAGCTGATGGTGTTGATGGGTGGAGTTTAGTTCAGTGATGTTTGGTGTGTAGTTGATGGTGTTGATGGGTGGAGTTTAGTTCAGTGATGTTTGGTGTGTAGTTGATGGTGTTGATGGGTGGAGTTTAGTTCAGTGATGTTTGTGTGTGTAGTTGATGGTGTTGATGGGTGGAGTTTAGTTCAGTGATGTTTGTGTGTAGCTGATGGTGTTGATGGGTGGAGTTTAGTTCAGTGATGTTTGTGTGTGTAGTTGATGGTGTTGATGGGTGGAGTTTAGTTCAGTGATGTTTGGTGTGTATAGTTAGGTGATGGGTGGAGTTTAGTTCAGTGATGTTTGTGTGTGTAGTTAGGTGATGGGTGGAGTTTAGTTCCGTGTGTCAGACTAAAGCAGCAGTAGCTCTCAGAGCTTCATTCGGATTCAGCGCTCAAACTGGCTTTGTCCGTAGCGGAGTTTCTCAGAAGAGTTTCAGTGTTTCCAGCGCGTGTGTTTTGACTCTGAGTTCGGCGGCTAGAGAGGAGTAGTTTAGTGATGTCCTGCTCGTGCACTCAGCGGTAAGTGTGAGTGATGATGTGAACGCGATTATTAGCGGAGGATCGAGGATCGAGCTGCGGGAGGATGAATGTATTTCTCCGGCTCGGATTCTCATTTCTGCTGCTCTTCTGCGCGCCTGTTTCAGCTCCAGGTGAAATATTGATATTAATATCTACACTATATCGCTCTTATTTGACTGATTTACTGACGCGGATCAGCAGTATCTGTTGCGTTCCTGCTGCTGTCAGTCAACTTCATGTGTTAAAGTTGTGTGATATGATATATAAGAGACTCCGGACAGGCAAGTGTTTATTCATCAGTAATGTGTGTGTGTTTAGATCCAGAATGTGGAGCTGGATGTCATCACGGGTTCTGTGAGCAGTCTGGAGAATGCAGGTGTGTGTGTGTCATTAACCTTTTTAGAAACAATTGAACAATTAAATGCTGTCAGTGTGTGAGAGATTTTAATCTATCAATGGGATTCTCCAGAGACTCACGTGTGTTTTATGGATGTTCTGAGAAGCTGTTAAAGGTCAGTGACACATTAGGATGGTCGTGTGTGTTATGGTGTGAATTACAGGTGCAGAGCAGGTTGGCGAGGCGCGGTGTGCGATCAGTGCGTTCCTTCACCTGACTGTGTTCACGGAACGTGTGAAGAACCGGGGCAGTGCGTCTGTGAACGCGGCTGGACGGGCGCGCGCTGTGATCGAGGTCCAGCGTCTTACAGCACCTTATAAAGGACTATGAGCAGAGATGAACTTGCAGGGCCAGAATTCTTTTAAATACATTGATTTAATTTAGCATACTGTGATCTTTCCTCAAGATTCACCTTTGATGGCTCAATATTCTCAGAGAGAAGTGCTTTAGTATGAGGCAGCAGCTGTGTCTGTGAGGTGGAGGTGTTTCTGTCACAGTAACTGTGTGAATCTGTTGTTTTCTCTCAGAGGTTCGCCAGTGTTCATCAAAGCCCTGCTCAGGAAACTCTACCTGTGTGGAGACTGGAGGAGGAGGAGGACATGTCTGTCTTTGTTCTCCAGGATACACAGGGGAAAACTGCCAGCTGAAGAAAGAACTGTGTTCAGTAAACGGGTAACACTGATTCTCGTTAAAGCAGAGACAGAGACCATTCTCTCTGTTAAACGTTTGTGGAGTGAAAATCTAGTTCTCCCTCTCATAATGCTGCTATTGACCTGAGATCATCCAGCGATGCCATTCATTATTGATCACATTGATCATCCTTATTTGACCTTTACAAAGATATCGAATGCTCACTCATGAAGCCAGATCAACTGATCAAGTGTGCGCACCTCTGATTAGATTAGACAAACGAATAGACAGAATCTTTACTTTACAATAAGATCTATCTGAATTTTACTGCATTAGATGCAAAATATCAAACCAAGTGAGATCTGAGCTCAAATGATGCTTGAGCTGTTTTCATCTTCATTTTAATTTAATCTGGATCTGGAAGTGGTTTTTAATGGATATTTGACATCAGTTCTCCTCACATGAACAAATTAACTTGTTACACAAAGTTTGGCGTCCAACCAGAAGGTCAAGTCACCTTTATTTCTATAGTGTTTATTAAAATACAGATTGTTTCAAAGCAGAAGCTTCACAGTACACTCTTAAAAATAAAGGTGCTTTACGAAGCCATAGGAGAACATTTTTTGTCTAAATGGTTTTATAAAGAACCTTTAACATCTGAATAACCTTTCTGTTTCACAAAAGGTTCTTTGTGGTAAAAGAAGGTTCTTCAGACTATAGAAATGTAAGAAAGAGATGACTGAATGGTTCTTTGTGGAACCAGAAATGGTTCTTCTATGGCATCGCTAAGAAGAACCTTTTAAAGCACCTTTATTTTTGAAGTGATGCCACAGAAGAACCATTTTTGGCTCCCCAAAGAACCTTTTAGTGAACATTCTTAAATGAACCTTTTTGAAGAACTATTTTCAAATCTAAAGAACCTTTTTGGACAATGAAAACCTTTTCTGCATTTAAAAGGTTGCATGGATGTTCAAGGTTCTTCATGGATCCATCGATACCAATAAAGAACCTTTTTTTTTAAAGTGTAAACAGGAAAATACTGGAATCGGTGATGTAAACGTCATCAAATATAGGACAAACTCAAATTCAGCTCTACAGAAGACAATAGAATCATTATTCAGTGCAACTGAGTTCAAATTTAGTTCTTGAACTGATTTTATGAACAATATGTTTCTTGCTTCATGTTTATTTAGTGAAATATTTGAATTAAAAAGCATCAGTTTTGATATTTTGCTCTATAATGCACAGTAATTCATTAGTGGAGGTCAGAGTGTCCAAATGAAGCTAAAGTAAGAGAATGGTTGGAGTTGTGCAACTATTTCTCTGTCCGTCTGAAGTGTTTGCATGAAGCGTCAGAAAGTGTTTGTCGGTGAAACTGGCGTGTTTCCTCTCATCCGCAGCTCTGGCTGTCAGAACGGAGGAACCTGCGTGAACACGAGTGACTCTGACAGCCGCTCCTCCTGCCTCTGTCCACCTGGATTCACCGGCGCCGTCTGTGAGATCCGGCCTGACGTCTGCGAGCCCAATCCGTGCGTAAACGGAGGCAGCTGCGTTCGTCGGGACCTGACCTACACCTGCGTCTGTCCTCCGCTCTTCTCCGGCCCGGTTTGCAACGTCAGTCTCTCTGTGTGTTCCAGCGATCGCTGCGTGAACGGAGGCACCTGCTTCAACGACACACACGGCGGGATCCGCTGCACCTGTCCGCCCAGATTCACCGGCCCGTCCTGCGAACTCCACATCAGCAAGCTCAAGCCCAAAGCCAGAGTGAAAGCGTCAGGACCGGGTCACTACGCCGTACCGGCTCACGCCTTCCACAAGCTGCTGCGTCCCCCCGAGCGAGAGCCGCTCCGGCCGTCCGGTGCGCTGGTCACCCGCAGCCAGGTCATCTGCTTCGCCGTTCTGGGTCTCCTCACCTGTCTGGTGGTCCTGGTCACGACGGGCATCATCTTTTTTAACCGCTGTGAGACGTGGATGGCCAACGCCAAGTACAGCCAGCTGGTGCGGCAGCAGAGGGATTTCCTCCTGAGAGCGTCTGACCGCGAGGAGCATTCGGTCAACATCATCCTGCCGGAGAAAATCAAGCTCAGCAACTACGGGAGGCATTACACATCCATATGAAGATGATCCGTGACGGATGCTGTGCGTCTGGAACGAGGGATGTGGTGCTTTAGTCTCTCGTGTGAAGAAGAAGCTGCTGGATTTCATGGTTGCTGTTGTTGGAATACATGCATATATCAAAGTGTACAGCGAACAACACTCACGGCTCTCTCTCTTTCAGAAGGAGGAGAAATAAGGTTTTCAGTTGTCTCTAGTTATCATCAGTGCGTGAGGTCAGTGATTGTGATATTGAGTCAGCACTAGTGCATGAAGTAACCTGGTTTAAAGGTTAGGGATAAACAGATGAACCACGGCGTGTTGCAACTCGAGAAGAGCCGGCCATTACCTTCATGTTCTTCATGAACCATCACTTGAGCATTTTGTAAACGTTCATTTTCATGCACTTATTTACATGTGAACAAATGATTAATGTAGCACTGAATAAACCATTCTTTTTAACTCCGTGAACAATGCAGGCTATTAATACTCATTCTGAAGTGATGGATTGCTCATGCTGTCTTGGCAATATTGTTTTGCATCTTGTTTAGTTTTTTTGTGATATCTGTTTTCTGCAGGCCTTAAAGTCTTCATTGACTCTAACACAAATTAAGGCCTTAACCTTTAAATCAAAGCAGAAAGTCTTAAAGTGGTGGCATTAAATATTAAATGCACTGCAAAAAATTAATCCTCTTCTCAGTTTTATTGTTTTCTCAATACGAATATTTAAACATTCTTAAATCATACATTTACTGCAAATGCAAAATGTCTTGAAAAAAATTAACAAAAGTTTATGCTTAAAACAACAAATATCTGTCAATGATTGGGGAATGAAAACTTGTTTTCTTTTTGAATTATGTTGATTTTTTTGAGCCTAATGAAGCTTGAAAACAAGACATCTTCTGTCACTTTGCTTCTCAAGTAAATGAATTTTGATTTAAGAATCTTAGACATTTGCACTAAAACAAACAAGACAAAAACATTTTTGCAGTGTGATCAGAAGATCCAGTAAAAGGTGCTATTCAAGCCTCTTTTTTATTAAAACATAATGGTGATCTGTTTGAAGTTGTATTTTCAAAATTTGAGGTTTTGCTAATGTAAGATATTTAGATTCAGAGACCATATTACCATATTGTGTTGTCTTTTAATTATTTTTTTTTATTTCTTTACTTGGTCTTAAAAAGTCTTACATCTTCCTTTTATAAAACCCACAAAAACCCTGCATTTGGTCCTATAAATGAAACAAATAATGGCCTTTACAATATCTCACATTCAACCTGAATTCTTGTCAGTATCTATGTTTATTAATCATGGATTGTGTCTGAAATGCTCATGTATTTTATTCCTGGGCTGCATATGATCAGGTGACGGTCTTTGCTGCCATCTATAGGTTATATTCGGAATAACGTTGAGGACAGTGTTTCACATTCACTTTCCATGGGTGTTTTCGTCCCTCCTCTAAACGTTAAATAGTTCGGAATCAAATAAAGATGTTGGTCGTGGCTATATCAAGAATATATTTTAATACTTCTTTCAATCCTCTGCCGTTGTCGTCCTGCATCACGTGACGCGTCAGTGGTATTGGCGCTGATTCTCCAGCAGGCGGCAGCAGCGCGAGCGAAATCCGTCTCCGAGCAGCAAACACCGGCAGCAGGTGAGAGATGAATGATTGTTTTGACCATCCAGAATGTGTTTTATGACATTAGAGTGCTGAGATGTGTCAGTAGTGAGCTACAGCATGTGATGGACGGGTCGTCGGTTCTTGATTCAGTCGCGTGTTTCAATCAAACTGCAGGTGTTGAATTGACTCAGATTTACAGCAGCGTTTACACTCACCAGAGACGCGTTGTGTAGAGTATTTCCTTGTTTTATATGAAAGATCTAACGACTAAATTTTACATCTAGCCAATAATTGTTATTCTGAACGCGTGTCACTGTTTATTTCGCATAGGTGTTTAGAGTTTGATGACTAGGTTTGTATCTATCGGTGCCTTCATAGACATTTCATAGCCATATCATTTTCTAGTAACCCTTTTCGGATTCAGTAGGGCTTGTTGGATATAGTTTGAACAACATATTCGAGGAAAAAATAAATAAATATATATATATATATATATATATATATATATATATATATATTATATTATATTATATTATATTAAGGCCTTAAAAACCTTTAAATCAAAGCAGAAATCAAAGCAGAAAGTCTTAAAGTGGTGGCATTAAATATTAAATGCACTGCAAAAAATGAATCCTCTTCTCAGTATTATTGTTTTCTCAATACGAATATTTAAACATTCTTAAATCAAGATACATTTACTGCAAATGCAAAATGTCTTGGAAAAATTGAACAAAACTTTCTGCTTAAAACAACAAATATCTTTCGATGATTGGGGAATGAAAACTTGTTTTCTTTTTATACTGACATATTCTTATAAAATACAATTTAAAATATATTTTGGTATGTAGTTAAATCTAAATACATTTTCAATTAAAAAAATATTTAATTGAGCTTCACTGTTTACAACATAGATTTAACACATAATCAAAGTACATTTTGGACTCCTCATACGTTTCATGATCTTTCGTGTGCAAATATCAAATAAACCCTGACCTCATGATGCTTCACGCATTTATATTCACACTGGCCATTGACCGTTTTCTCTTCTGTTTTGAGCAATATAAATGCAATTCTACATTAGATGAGGAGTTTAACCAGCAGCTGCTGCTCAGTAGTTCATTGTGGACAGACATTAAATGTCTTTAACAGAGAGTTTAACCCTAACCCAGTGATATTAACACTCAGCAATAGAGACATTTCTTCAGTTTGGGTGTCATTCTGAAACAGAAGCTGCCTTCCTGCTCTTTGATTTGCAGTGTGTTTCCGTAAAGCGTCTTGAACGGGGCGTTTCGTGATGCTTTAGGGTGACGTCCTGATGAAGCGTAGAAAGATCAGAGGACCAGCTGAAAATAGCTGTAAACTCATTGACCCCTGTGTAGAAAAAATATTACACCTTTGTGTCAGGCTTCAGCGAATTTCCAGGAATTAAACAGCAGCGACACCATTCTGAATGTGTCTTTTGTTCCTCTGGAAATCCCTCCATGTTCTGCTTGCATAAAAACACACTGTTTTTAGGATTTATACTGTATATAATCATAATGAAGTGATTTTTACAATGTAAATCACACTAAAAGTCCTTAACCATAATGTTTTTTCATTGCTTCTGAGGATCTGGGATATTAGATTGATCAGAGGGAGCTGACAGTAATGCAGGATAGAAGCCATATTTATAAACAGTGTTGAATATGATTTACAGTTAAGAGGCTAATCCATCACCATTAGAGAGCTGTCAGAGCCTGTTAGAGTCATTTGTGAAGTGAGTTGCATGCACTAATCTTTCTGGGCAGCTCTGAAGTCATTGCCTGCACGATGACGGCGTTTAGAACTCAAAGCCATCGTTTCTCGTCTGTGGTTGTTCAGTGCTGCTTACCAGCGGATAGTGTCCAGTGTTTGTCTCAATCAGTCAGCCCAAATTCTGAGTCTATTGAGAGAAAGACCTGCAGATTAGTTCATAAAGCTTTCTATATCACCTGAGGAGAATCATTGAAAAGCGTTCCTCCAGTGTGTTTGGTTTCCTCATAGGGCTGGGCGATTTGGCCTAAAATCAAAATCTCGATTAATTGAACATTTTAACTCGATTACGATTAATGAATGATTATTTTATTTATTAATAAATTATATTTATATAATATTTATGTAATATTTATTTTTTTGCCCTCATAGTTCACTGACAAGTTTTGTACAGTAAATATACGCACATATTACAAGTGAGAGATTTTTGAATGAAGGGTGCATTACTTGATTTTAAAATAATTGAAGGAAACACACACTATCTACTATCTATGATTATTTATTGAACATCAGTGTTGAACAACTGAAATTCAAGTACTCATTGCTCATTGCTGACTCCACACGCGGTAGTGTTTTTAAAGGGAAAGTAATCGAAATAATCTACCTGGAAAAATTTGATCGATTATAGGTTCTGAATGTCGATTTCGATTACTTTTCGATTAATCGCCCAGCCCTATTTCCTCACGTTAAAGCCTTTTACGTTTGTACTTGGTCTCTGATTAACCTAGAAAATCATTTGTGTCTGCCTTCATCTTTTGACAAAACCACAGCTGAATGCTTCAATCTGTGTGTGTCCTGCAGGCCGTTTATGAAACATCTCCATGAATAAGTGTCCACATGCTTAATGACGTTAATTCTTCAAACGCCTTTCTGGTCCAGTTCTAGCAGATCAGCAAGGAACAGTTTACTCAAAAAGGAAAATGTTTTCACCCTCAGACCATCCAAGATTAGGATGAGTTTGTTTATTACTCACATTTGGAGAATTGTGTCACTCCATCATTATCTCACCAATGGATCCTCTGGAGTGAATGGGTGCCGTCAGAATGAGAGTCCAAACAGCTGATAAAAACATCACAATAATCACAATAATCACAAAACCACTCCAGTCCATCAGTTAACATCTCGAGAAGACAAAAGCTGAAACAAATCCAACAAGACATTTTTAACTAAAATACCAGTCCATATAATGCTTCTCCAGTGAAAAAGTCCATCTCCTGTTGTCTCTCACATCAAAATAAAGCCATATTTGTTTAGAACTGTTTGTCTGTGCAGATTTCTCTCCTGATTCAGACCAGACCACTTTTTCACTGGAGGCAGCGTTATTCTGGATTATAGACTCGTACTTGAGTTAAAACAAAACTTGATGGATTTTATTCAGCTTTTGTCTTCTCAAGATGTTAACTGATGGACTGGAGTGGTGTGGATAATTTCATTTATATTTTATCAGCTGTTTGGACTCTCATTTTGACAGCACTCATGTACTTCAGAGGATCCATTAGTGAGAAAAGCTTAGAAAGTTAAAGTGTGAAGGTTTGATCCAAACTCACTCAAATGAATGTAGCTCTTTGATTGTAAATGTTTTAAATGCAGCTGCTTCAGTCACAGATGTGTGATTTTTAATGCGACCCTCAGGGGTTTGATTTCACTGAAAACCTGCTCGTGATAAACAACCAAGGCTTTATTTTTATATAAGTGATGAAATACAGATAGACAAGATGACTGAACTGAATCAGGTGTTTTACAGTAGATCTCCCCTGAAACGCCTGATGGTATAATTGTAGGCAGATCTCATATCGACACAATGGTTTTATTTAGTATTTCGTTCACAAACATCAGAACACGACACGAGTTTAGCTCCGTCATTACACGAGCTTCCAGTGTTTGTTCAGATCGGATAATGACTTTGTTAAATAAATTTCGTCTCTCAGATCATTTCATGTACGAGTGTTGACGAATGTTCAACTACAGACTCGAGAAAGACCGTGTTATTTCTCTGTTACTGCTTATTTAGAATTAACATTAAGACGCAGTGACTCTTGAATAAAAACCCAAGAAAATAATATATATATATATATATATATATATAGCCTATATATATATCAGATTGGTACGAACACTGTGTTTGAGCAGAGACTCGTTCAGAGGAATAGCTTCATAACAGCATTGTTTCAAACAGAGTCAGTGAAGTGTTCAAAGTTGTGAAGAGGAGGAATTAACATACAGTTTTAGACGCACAGAAACCATCGGCACATGCACATCATCATATTAAAGAGCGACTGGAATCATGTTCAACCAGCTGTATTTGTAAGAACAAGAGCTGAACATGAACAGAGATGTGTGTTCGTGAGCTAATATTTCACATCCTTTTTGTCTGCGTTTGTAACGCGATCGACGGAGCGTCAGTGATGATCTGGAGCAGATGGAGAGACTCCTGCGGAGAATCACATTACAGACAACAGACACTTCACGATCTTCACAACACAGCAGATTGAGTCTGATCCTCTTCATCTGTCACATCGGGTCATGACTGTTCTGGTAGGGTCAAGCTCTGGGTTCGGTTCGGTCTGTAGTATGGATATTATGTCATTCAAATATACACACAAGTCTATTAATTGAGCAAATATCGTGTTTTGCACTGGCTTCTGTCGGGATTATTTTATTGGTCTGTTAGGATATAAAACATATTATTAAACTGACAAAAACAATGACAGCCTATGAGATGAACTCATATTTAGAGAAACAAACGTGTGTGAGATGAGATCACACTTTAGCCAATCGATCTATCCAGATAAAACGAATGCTACTATTCTTAATATTTTTATTTCAGATTATTCAAATATTTCAAACCACCGTCGTGTGCTTTTGCTGAGAGTCTTGCGTTCAGCACGAACTAAAGCCATCAGTAGGCCAACTAAAAACAGAAAAAACCTCTTTGGATTCCTGGGATTTTCTTCTAATTAGATTCTCTGTTATGATGTAGTTTCTCAAGTCTAGCGGTCTGACTATATATATATATATGCATATCCTGCTTTATCCGTTTATACACCAATATATATATAGCACATCTCAACAGCTTCATTGTTTATATCGCAAAATGCAACTGTATGATCGTCCAGCTCTAATATGATAAACACAACAAAAAGGCATGAAAATAATATAGCCTGACAAACATTAACAATATGATTTTCTGTAAATCTGTTTTGTAACGGTGTATCATGAAAAGAGCTGTGAAATGAATGTGACTTGCATTTTACATGCATATAAAGCGAGGGTTGGTTTGTCCTTATTCGACCTCAGAGCTTTGCGCATGCGCCTCGACCGTCTGTGTCTCACTGCTCAAACCTGTCTCACTGAGAGACACCATAGCGCTGAGAGTTTATTACAGAGGATCGAGCCAATCACACACACACACACACACACACACACACACACACACACACACACACACACACACGGTTTGATTGCATAAGCAGCACATAATAAAGCTGCTCATTTCCTCTGAAAATGAAAACGCTGATTTGCTGGAGAGACAGACTGGACTTGATCTCCCATGGCAACCGACATGTGACCAAATATCAGACACACTTCACCTGCACTAATGTTCTGACCAGCGTTGATCAACACAGAAATACATGTTAGTTAATATTACAAAGACTGAAAACACATTAGTTTGACCAGAATACAGTTCTGAATCATCAGTCATTCCGTCTGCACTTCTGATGCGGATTGTGTTACTCATGATGCTGATCAGTGAGTGCACTTCATAGGGCACACATATTAGCCTTTGACCTCCTGGAATCTGAAAGATGTTTGGCAGTGTGTTTGATGGAAACTCGTCCAAGTATTTTTAAAATATCTGAAACGTACATCCAGACATTTGACTTTAGCTGGAGAAGATGAGGTGTGTCACGATGTCATGGAGAAACACATGCTCCGTCATAAACATCTCTGTCTGAACTTACACAGATGATTTCTGGTCTAATTGTTATTATAGGCTCAAGTATGGAAAGTGACCAGTGTTGAGGAAAGTTATTAAAGTAATGCATTACAATATTCAGTTACTCCCTAAAAACCTGACTAATTATGTTACTTTTTATGGAAAGTAATGCGTTACGTTACTTTTGCGTTACCTTCTGAATCTGGGCAGGGCTTGTTTGTTTTTAATATAAAAAGTTGTATTTTTGTCAAATGTAAAAGCCTTTTCACACCAAAAGCCTCAGGCTTAAAGAAAAGTAAATTGATGTCTGTTCAGTCGACCGCAGAAGAACAAATGTCAACTCTTCAGCAACAAAATAAAAAACAAATGTTAGATTATCTTAAGTAATTTTTGCTTATTAGTCTGGATGAATTGGATCAGCGAAGGTTGGCAGCAAAGACATCGGTTAATAAAATGGGATTAAATACATAACGGATATTTGTATTATTTAACATTTAATTATTGCAGGTTTGCGTTGAATTTCAGTGCTTTTATTCATTGTGAAGAACACTGTATCTGTTTTTTAGTGAGTGAGATGAATTAATGCATGTTCACATTTATTCTAGAACTAAAGGAACATCTTACTCACGATTTCTCTCAACATGGGGACAGGAGAGCTTTTAATCAATAAATGGGGGAAAAGTAACTCAGATATTTCTTGTCAATTAAAAGGTAATGTGTTACGTTACTAGTTACTTGGAAAAAGTAATATTTTTACGTAACTCGCGTTATTTGTAATGCGTTACCCCCAAAACTGAAAGTGAGCGTATGAATCTGAAGGAGACACAGTGGCAATTGCTTTATAAGAGCATTAAGTCATTAGGAGCTGCTAGAATGTGAATGCGTGTGGCTTCTGTGAGGCGTGTTTACTGGCTCTCCGGCTTCACGTTGCTTGTATTAATATCCTGCGGTTGGAAGCGGATTGCAGTGGTGTTATATTTGCATTCCAGACGCGGTGAGAAACTCCACGATCACAGGGTTGCTTTGAAAGAGAATTTCACTGCTGTCTTCGTGAGGGACCCTTCAGAGAACATCACTCTACTGTGTCACAGCTAAACACACAAACCCAGCCCAAACACAACACACTGATGTCTGCTGTGGGATTGACTGGGCAATGATTTTCACTCAGAAATTGCTAGTGATTTATTTGACTGTAAAACAAGATCCAATGCCAGTGTGTTGTTCAGCGATATTGTTTCATTCTGTCGTGTCTGTTCCGAAAGCCTTCGGTCCGATTCCTGATTCAGTCTAGATTCAGCCGTGTGTGAGACGAGGGTCATGATAGACTGTACAGCAAATGTAAATACAGTCTGACAGTGAAGTAATCAGAATGAGATTGAACAGAACAGGTCTCTGCTGGAGCCGCTGGCACAGACACGCGTGCAGATGGACACGCCATCATCTCACATAACGCTCCCCTTCCTTCAGTTCCTCACATCTTCAGGCCTTTTGATATCAGTACAGAGAAGAAACACACCAGTAGTTTGGTCTCATAAAGGATTGGACATTACAGATGGAATGTGATGTGTTTGTTTCAGGGTCATGATGGAAATACTGTAAATACTGTGTGGAGGATATGATGCACCAAATTCTGCTTCTTACTAAACTGTAAATAACTTACATTATATAGCCCGAGCCCTTTTCAGCGCTGCTTTAAACATTACAACGCTCATGATCACTTTCCTAAACTCAACAATAAGGAAATCCACTTCAGCAGCTAGAGTTCATCTTCCACACGATGCTATAATAGACTAATACAATCACATACAACAATCATTTCCCTAATATTTATTACATTATACTGACAAATGTGAGATTGAGTTGAATGGTATGAGATGACTGGATGCTTTCAGCTGATTTCCTATTAAACTGTCAGCAACTGAACTGCAGCTCAAACTATTTCAAATCTAGTGAATTAAGCTACAAACTCCATCATAATGCACAATGTGAACATCTGACATGTGTTTGAGCTGCAGCTGGTCATATTAATGGAGTGATTCAGTAGTTAGCAGTAAACCGCTTACCTCTCCTCAATATGTTCACAGATTTGTGTTGAATGTTATCTTTGAATGGAAATATGGATATTTTATTTGTAAACATTATACTTGTTTGGCTTATATCAGTCAATGTCATTAAACTGTGTCGTGTAAACATGGCTGAAGATGCGAAAAGAGGAAGAACAGACAATCCGATTCAATTGAGTGAGGAACCGCTCAGATTGATTCAAACTCATGACTTCATGATTCAGTTGAAGCGATTCACTAGCAAAAACCAGATCAAATGAAAAGAGCAATTCAATTTCAGATTTCAACATGTTTGTAAAAAGCACATATAGTGATGGGTGAAATGGAGCTTTTCAAAACTCAGAATCAGTTAAACCGTTGTGTAGCAAAATGATTCACAGTTTCGAAGAGCTACAATTGGATTGAATATCATGAATCGTTTCCGATTGGGTCTTCAAATGATGGATTGTGTATCATTTGATTGAGATTGGGACTTCAGAGTGATTTGTTTGGAATGATTCGTAATCTACACTCCTATTCCTCATCTGAAATGATGGTTCACAAATCATCATTTACATCGGGACTTTGGAGCATGGATCACTTTGCATGTGCTTCGCTTTATTTTTGTCATTTTCTTATATTAGTATATTTATCTTTTTAGAATTTTAAAGATCAGGCATTGTTTGATAAGTAAGAGCTCTGTTTGAAGTTCAAAAAAATTAAAAAGTAGTGCTTGAAAAGTCCTTGAAAGTTCTGGATTTTTTTTTTACAGTATCTATATGAATCCTGTCAATGAAATGAAATGTACTTTATTGTAGTTTGATAATGCTCTTTATTTATCATTTTGTATTTTTAGGGGAATTTATGGTATTAAACATGTTTTACTCTAAAACTGCAAGAAAGTCAAAGCCATAAATGTAAACAGGTTGTGTTCCAAATTTGAGGTTGATATCTCAAAATAAGAGCATTCAATATGATTTTGTTTGAGTGCAGTACTAAACGTTTCCGCTAGATGACATTTACTTTCCATTTGTTTCCAGTGCATCATTTTTGACCACAAAAAACACAAGTCCATTTTTTGGACTAAACCCAAAAATATTAATGCTGGAGATCATTTGAGCAATTATGATTATTCTAACAGAAACATGTACCATCTAGCGCTTCAGTCCCTAACAATCATCATAGTGTTGTGTTGTTTTTCTGTCTAGACTCTTTAGTCAAAATGTGATTATGATGCAAGCCTGTAATTAGGAGTATGACTGAGACAGAGTGTTTCGTCCAGCTGGTTAATGCAAGATTATTCAAATGTTTCCGCAGGAAATTAAAGGCTTTGATTGTTTTGTGCTGAAAATCCGCTTACAGAGTTTGAGCTTCTGAACATCGGGCCCCAAAATGCTGAGTTTTCATCTGAACCTTACAAATAACAGTCATGAGGAAAATTAAAGAAACCACTCTGAAAGATGATTATTTACATATTTAGATCAGATCACTTCCAAACAATTCAGTCTCAGTATTACTCTCTCAGAAGTCTGTTTATTCATATCAGTTTATGACATTTAATAAGTGCTATATAAGCGATGTGCTCATTTGAAAATGTTTTCATGAGGGAAGAATGTAGATAGTCAATGTGACACAAATAAATCAGTGCAAATCTCCGGTCTGAGTGTTAGTAGCAGTCTTTCATTTCGGGAAAAACAATAAAAGCTGATGAGACTGAAATGACGGGTTACAGGCCTTTCATTCCAGCGCTCTGAGCTCGTAAAATCACGCAAAGCTCTTAAACAGAAGACGGATATAATCGCTCCTGCCTCATATAATCTATAAAAGTTTTGTTGTATGTGTCATCAAATTCGCATGAACTGAGATTATTTACTACTTTGCATTGTATTTTATCATGAACTGGTGCTGTCTTCAATACTGTTTCAAAACTCTTTCAGGATTTGAGTTGTTTCTATTCATAATTCTTAAAACTTTGCATTTATGCATTTACCAGATGCTTTATCCTTAAGAGCCAACAATAGTACTGTAGTAATGCACAATGGCAGATTCATTAGACAACTAGATGAGGAGGAGAGCTAGAGAAGAGCACAAATGCAGGGAAGAGTTTATTTCTGTTTTTATGTGAAAGTGGTTGAAGGGTGTGCACGCATAAATCCTGTTTGCATCCCATACTGCACTCATCACACAGCGTATAAACTGGCATACGAGAGTGACATATTTGACAGAAACGTGTGCATCTTTGTACGATTCACAGCCATTGAGTTGAGAGAAAAATGCACTGAGATCAAAGAGCCTCGTGACTGTGGGATTATCAGATGAGCGGCCGATAACACGCCGTCCTTTGTGACCGTGTTGCTGAGAAACGGCGGCCGGCGGGTAGTTCATGTGAGTCGAGCGGGAGCTGAGCGAGGGACGCTGGGAATCAAAGTCTGTTTATGAAATAGCGCACGAGTGACGCGTCTGCAGGATGAATCGGCGCGATGACAGTTATCGGTGACGGCCTTCATCGCGTTTCCTGAGCGCTGGACGTGAGCCACCTCAGTAAGCCTGCGGATCGCACTGGGTGATTTTCCAGCTCGCTGTCCTCGGATGAACCGAGCGCCGCTGCCAACATTCAGCTCGGTTTATAGAAGGTAACTGGGTTACGAGCCAACCGGCACAACAGAGAGATAGAGGCCCAGAGAATAAATCAATCAGTGCTGAAGAAACACACGCATGAGCACACGCTCCACTCACAGATCAGACCTAAAACTCCAGATCTGGATGGTGTTTGCTTCGTGCGCTGCCAAACCCGGCCGTGAAATCCTCACAGTCACCAAACGCACGACGAGAGCTGCTGCTCGGCGCCTGACGACCGGAGATCCCAGAAAAGTCCTCAGATGACATCCGCGGGAACAAAGGGCCGCAGTCAAGAGGAAGATGACGTGCTTCTCATTTCGCACTGATGTTTCTGTTTCAGACTCTTTTTGGAACAGCTAACCTTCTGACTCTTAAATTGAGTGAAGAAACCAAGTTAAGCAACACGCATTCACCAGAAGGAACTCATGACTGTCAGAAGAACAGAGAGACGCGGCGGCGGCGGAGAAGAAGCTGCTTCCATGGAAACGCCATAATCCGGTTTACAAAGAGACTTTCATCTGTAGACCGAGACGGCGGTCCTCGAGTGCCTCATCTAGACATGCAGTCCTGGTCCTCTGACATGATTATTTCACGTGTGATGCGTTCACTTCATCCTGAAGAATAACAGCTGATTTCACAAAGAATAGTCTAAGAAATCTTAAATATTGAGTATTCTTTGTATGTATGAACCTTTAAACTGCTTAAGAATTATAAACCAAACAAACAGTTATTTTCTTCTGACAGAGTCTTCAGAGTTTCATCATCCTCTGAATGCTCTGTTTGTCTCTTTTCAGCAGTTTATTCTGCGTTTGAGGTTACAGCTGTACATTCTGAAAGGGTTTTACACACAAAACAAAACTCCAAATGATTGAATAACAAAAGCTGCCACTGCTCAGTTCAGTTCAGATGCTCACCTCAGCCGGTTTTCATAAACGTAGAGTTTAAAGGAGTAGTTCACTTTCAGAACAAAAATGTTCAGATAATGTACTCATCCAAGATGTTCATGTCTTTCTTTCTGCAGTCGAATAGAAATTGTGTTTTTTGAGTAAAACATTTCAGGATTTCTCTCCATATAGTGGACTTCTATGGCGTCTCAAGTTTGAACTTCCAAAATGCAGCTTCAAAGGATTCTAAATGATCTCAGCGAAACGATGTTTATTTTCTAAAATCATTTACAACTTGTATATTTTTTTATCTCAAATGCTCGTCTTGCCAAGCTAGACAAGACGAGCATTTGAGGTTAAAAAATATGTAAATTGTCATTTTTTTTAAGAAAATAACCCATCGTTTTGCTAGATAACACCCTTCTTCCTCAACTGGGATCATTTAGAGTTCTTTGAAGCTGCATTTTGGAAGTTCAAACTCGGGGGCACCATAGAAGACCACTATATGGAGAGAAATCCTGAAATGTTTTACTCAAAAAACATCATTTCTTTTCGACTGAAGAAATAAAGACATGAACATCTTGGATGACAAGGGGGTGAGTACGTTATCTGTACATTTTTGTTCTGATAGTGAACTACTCCTTTAAGTGCACATTTACGAGAGATCGAATGTAATGCGTGACGTAAGGCGGCGTCCGAAGCCGTTTCTCCTTCACCGGTATCCGTCACAGACGTGCTCCTGCGCATATTCACATGTAACGTACACCGCTGATGTGAACGCTCCCTCTGTCTGTATTAATGGTGAGGCCTATTTTCGTCAGTCTAAATGTTGTTCGAACATAACAGAAAGCATTCTGAACTTATGAACTGAACTTGTGACATGTTTAAAGTGCAATACGATACGGTGTGCAGAATCCTACATATTTAGCTTGAAAGGTGATACAGTAATGCAGGGCTGTCACGTAAAGCAATGGCTGTTTTTAGATTAGCGCCTGATCGTATGTGAGACAATAACCACTGTGAAGTAGATTCTTATTCAAATAAGTAATGCAGAAGCACTGATTCGTTTAAAGAAGGAAACAAGTGACTGCCTTTATGAGTGAGTCATTTGAGTCATTCATTCAACCGGTTTCTTCAAAAATGTTGATTTACTGAATCTCAAATTCACAAGCTATTGATTCGATTTGATGCTGTTTTTTGAACACAGCACACGGGTTTAGAAGGACGGACAACACTTATATATTGTTACATAAACTTTTAGGGCAGCACCTCATACATAAATCATCTGGAATAACTACAGAGCTACTGAAGAACACAACTAAATCTGAAGTCTAAATGAAATGAACTTCTTGAAAGCACACTTCATGTATGTGTCAGCCTCCTCGAATTGAATAACCATTTGCTGTGCTACAGCTGTACTGCTGTAAAGTTGTCCCAAATTACAAACTATATAATGTATAATATATATTCTGTCTATTTTATAGGGTTATTTTGTCATCCAGCATTGGAGTGTTACAGACCCTCCCTACAGCTGAAAGTGTATGAACAGTTTAAAGTCCACTCTTCATTTTTCGGTTTAATAAAGCTGCTTTACACAGCTAAGTTAAGACTGTTCTGTGCTGCTCATGAATATGTGTAAAGACACAATGCAGCATAAAGCCAGACCACCTCAGCCCCAGTATCAAAGTACTGGATAAAGGTGTTTCAACAGCATGTCTGCATCAAGACACCCAAATGCACTTCAGAAACACTTCTGTGCTACTTTTACAGTGTACATTTATACTGCGCTTTTTCGTTTCTGAATTTTCAGTGTGAAAACACTCCTGAATGGGGGAGATGTACAGTCGTGGCCAAAAGTTTTGAGAATGACACAAATATTAGTTTTCACAAAGTTTGCTGCTCAACTGCTTTTAGATCTTTGTTTCAGTTGTTTCTGTGATGTACTGAAATATAATTACAAGCACTTCATACGTTTCAAAGGCTTTTAGCGACAATTACATGACATTTATGCAAAGAGTCAGTATTTGCAGTGTTGGCCCTTCTTTTTCAGGACCTCTGCAATTGGACTGGGCATGCTCTCAATCAACTTCTGGGCCAAATCCTGACTGATAGCAACCCATTCTTTCATAATCACTTCTTGGAGTTTGTCAGAATTAGTGGGTTTTTGTTTGTCCACCCGCCTCTTGAGGTTTGACCACAAGTTCTCAATGGGATTAAGATCTGGGGAGTTTCCAGGCCATGGACCCAAATTTCAACGTTTTGGTCCCCGAGCCACTTAGTTATCACTTTTGCCTTATGGCACGGTGCTCCATCGTGCTGGAAAATGCATTGTTCTTCACCAAACTGTTGTTGGATTGTTGGAAGAAGTTGCTGTTGGAGGGTGTTTTGGTACCATTCTTTATTCATGGCTGTGTTTTTGGGCAAAATTGTGAGTGAGCCCACTCCCTTGGATGAGAAGCAACCCCACACATGAATGGTCTCAGGATGCTTTACTGTTGGCATGACACAGGACTGATGGTAGCGCTCACATTTTCTTCTCCGGACAAGCCTTTTTCCAGATGCCCCAAACAATCGGAAAGAGGCTTCATCCGAGAATATGACTTTGCCCCAGTCCTCAGCAGTCCATTCGCCATACTTTCTGCAGAAGATGAATCTGTCCCAGATGTTTATTTTGGAGAGAAGTGGCTTCTTTGCTGCCCTTCTTGACACCAGGCCATCTTCCAAAAGTCTTGTCCTCACTGTGTGTTCAGATGCGCTCACACCTGCCTGCTGCCATTCCTGAGCAAGCTCTGCACTGGTGGCACTCCGATCCCGCAGCTCAATCCTCTTTAGGAGACCATCCTGGCGCTTACTGGACTTTTTTGGACGCCCTGAAGCCTTCTTAACAAGAATTGAACCTCTTTCCTTGAAGTTCTTGATGATCCTATAAATTGTTGATTTAGGTGCAATCTTAGTAGCCACAATATCCTTGCCTGTGAAGCCATTTTTATGCAACGCAATGATGGCTTCACGCATTTCTTTGCAGGTCACCATGGTTAACAATGGAAGAACAATGATTTCAAGCATCACCCTCCTTTTAACATGTCAAGTCTGCCATTCTAACCCAATCAGCCTGACATAATGATCTCCAGCCTTGTGCTGGTCAACATTCTCACCTGAGTTAACAAGACGATTTCTGAAATGATCTCAGCAGCTCCTTTAATGACAGCAATGAAATGCAGTGGAAAGTTTTTTTTTGGAATTAAGTTCATTTTCATGGCAAAGAAGGACTATGCAATTCATCTGATCACTCTTCATAACATTCTGGAGTATACGCAAATTGCTATTATAAAAACTTAAGCAGCAACTTTTCCAATTTTCAATATTTATGTAATTCTCAAAACTTTTGGCCACGACTGTAGTTTTGTCGCATCACTTTGCAGTACAGAAATATGAAAGCCTGTTTCTGTCAGTGAATAAGAAGTAAAAAATTTAAATGTGACTTATCTCACAATTCTGACTTTTTTTCTCAGAGCTGTTAGATATAAATGGACAATTGCGAGTTATAAAGTCAGAGTTGCTAGATATAAACTTAAACTCGCAATTCTGATTTTTTTCTCGCTATTGCGACTTTGTATTTCGCAGTTCAGATTTTTTTTTTACAAATGCGACTTTGTATTTTGCAATTCTGACTTTTTTTCAGAATTGTGAGATATAAACTTGCAATTGCGAGTTATAAAGTCCAGTTCTGAGGAGAAAAAAGACTGATATGTTCACGGAATTGTAAGTTTATATCTCACAATTGCTACTTTATTTATCAGAAATCCAAGTTTGTATCACGCAATTCTGAGAAAAAAGTCGCTATGACTTTTTTCTATTTTTAATTTTTTTTTTATTCAGAGGGGGAAATGACCTTCCATACAGAAACGGTTAGTTCCATTGAGTTGAAAAGCTTTCTCACTTAATGCCTGAAACTTTTTTCATTTCAGTCAACAGAATTCATCAATTACCTTAATTAGTGCAGGACTGAAATGCGCGACAGTGAATGCGCAATGATTTGTGTGATTTTGCGGCTCAGAGTTTGATCCCGATCCCGGATGATGATCAGAGTCTCGAGCGCCGCCTGCTGTCTCAGATGATGATCGACAGATTCACATGATCGACTCTCAGCGACTCAATCACTTCAGATCAGAGGAACTTTAGCAGCGCGTGCGGACACACATCCGTCTGCTGTTACAGGACTGAACACAACTTCTGAAGCCATCAAGAGTTTTAATGTCAACAGGAGACGCTTAGATTTGTGCTGCGCTATATTCCTCGACGGAGTGGCATGATGAGCAGGAGCGTGAGTGATGTGCCTCTGTCTGTCCGTGGTTTATTCCAGCATGTGTTTGGAGGCGGAGTGACTGACTGACATTCATTCATCATATAAAAGGCAAGTTGAGCCGCCGAGCATCACAAACTCTTGTGGGTTCGCCGGTATCGATCATGAATACGGCGAAGGCGCTGAAGAACGCGCTCGTGTGTTTGGTCATTCTGCCGCGGTTTCTCGTCGCCGCGTTCATGCTGTGGTGTCTCGATTTTCTGTGCGTGAGAAAAAGAGTTTTGTTCCGATTGAGGGACGAGGAAGACGACGAGGAGGAGGACGAAGACCCTCCGCTGTGCATCTCCGACAACAACCGCATGTTCAGCTGGGAGTCGCTCAAAGCGGTGTTCCACGGACACAAGCTGGACTGGATGAAATCGGCGCGCCTCGGCCACGACGCGCCCAACAGTGAAGTGGTTCCGCTCGCGGAGCCCAAGCGCAAACGCGTGCTGGACTTCGCGCGCGCCCAGAGGCCGCTGGTGCTGAATTTCGGGAGCTGCAGCTGACCGCCGTTCATGAAGCGTCTCAAGGCGTTCCAGCGGCTGGTGCTCCAGTACTCGGACATCGCCGACGCGCTGGTCATTTACATCGAGGAGGCGCATCCGTCCGACGGCTGGATCAGTTCCGACGCGCCGTATCAGATCCGCCAGCACCAGAGTCTGGAGGAGAGACTGAACGCGGCGCGGCTGATGGCGCTGGAGGCTCCGGGCTGCGCGATAGTGGCCGACAGCATGGAGAACTCGTCCAACAGCGCGTACGGAGCTTATTTCGACAGACTTTACATCGTCCAGGACGGGAAGGTGGTCTATCAGGGCGGCAGGGGACCGGAGGGCTACCGGATCTCCGAGCTCCGACACTGGCTGGATCAGTACCGAAAGCGGATGCGCGACGCCGTCATAAGCGTGTAAAAGTGAAGCGACTTTCACAGAGATCAGGGTGCGAATTACACCGGGGTTGGTCTCAGTAAATAAGGCTTGATTTCAACCCGATGGACTTCAAAACTAGACGGAGCGGCTCGGATAGAAAGTAGCCTGCGCGTAATGTCAAGATTCAAATGTGAAGGTTCTGTTAACTCTGACTGTGAATTGTGAATTTGTCTGGAATCAGTCGCACTGGCATCGCCTGAGAACATTCGCTCGCTCATGGACGCGCGTTTGTTGCTTGGACGGAGCAGGAACACCCAAGTGTCCAAATGCATGTGCGCAGTTCAGATGAGTGATAAAGTTTACCCTCTTTAACTTCATGCTGTTGAACTTAATATACGAATCAAGCGAGATTAACAACAAACACTGAAATAAAAAGCGCGCGGTTTATCTGTCAATCAGATGCGCGTGAACGTGGATATAACAACCCCCGCGCGCTTTCCTTCAGATGATGTTTTCTGTTTTAATTTCTCTGTTCGTTATATGAAATAATGTATAGTTATGAACTAACATTGTGTCAAATGAATACAATTTTAAATTAACATCACAAATATCAATGTTTTTGTATTGTCTTGAGTTTACCCATCAACCCCGCGGTGTAATTCGCGCCCTGTCAGAGCTGCTAGTGTTCGGGGAACAGCGGAGTTTCCAGGACTGAGTTCGTCTTCATTCGTGTCTCGAGGGCATCTTCGTGTGCTCGTGCTCGTGCTCGTCCATGTGTCCGTTCTGTAGAAAGGATGTTGTTGTGCGTCAATGGTCATTCTCTTTCCCTCCTGTATTTTTTGTGAAGGTCGATTTTTAAAAGGTTCTCAACCAGAAGATCGACACTGATGTCTAAAGTACAGGACGAATACATGTAAATTATTCCTTTTTATCATTTTGTAATAAAACATTTGAGCCGGAGTTAGGCGTGTGGAGGATATCTGTTGTGTATAAATGAGGAGATTGATCACATTCACACTTCATCTAATGCTTTAGATATAATAGTGGAGCTGCACATACAATATTTAACATATTTTTCTGTCAATTTTCTGTTCTTGAATTTTCTGATTCATTTTTAGGGTTTACTCTTAAAGATAAAATTTCAAAAAAAAAAATTTGGTTCTCTAAAGAACCTTTTAGTTGTAAAAGAAACGTCTTACAAGTTTTATTAATCTCAAGAAGCTTTACCACTGTAAAGAACCTTTTGTGAAATGGAAAGCTGCAATGCATGTTAAAGGTTCTTCATGAACACATTGCTGCCAGTATTTTCTTCATTTTGAAGAGTGTGCTCGTCTGTATGCAGTATCATCTCCATCAGCAGACAAATCACTTGTTTTGATGATTCATTAAGAGCTAGACAAATATAACAGTTAAACACAAGCATATTGACTATAACTGACACTGATTTACAGTAATAGACTTCAGTCAGTGCACACAACATTTATTAAAATCTGTTTATGTTTGTGTCTCTACAGTGAAGAAATGATCAGTGTTGCTATCTTAATATCAGCAATTAATGCAAACAAACACAGTAAACAAGGCTAAATTGCTATTTGTGCAAAACAATGTGTTCAATAAAAAATAATACAGATATTTCACATAAATGACTGTCCATCTCTCACACAGCAGTGAGCAACCAGAAAACAAGACCATATTCTGAAACACCATCTGAGACTGGCCATATTCACATGATTATGTGGAAATGTGTCATCATTTACTCGCCCTCCTGTTTTTCAAACCTGTATGAGGGTCTTTCTTCTGTTGAACACAAAAAAAGGCATTTTGATGAACGTGAGACACACAACTATTGCTGCTGGCCATTGACTTGTATAGTATTTTTTCCCCTATAATGTTGAAGTCAATGGGGTCCAGCAACTGTTTAATGGCCAACATTCTTCAAAATGTCTTCTTTTGTGTAAATGACAGATTTTTTTTTCTTTTTTTTTTTTTTTTTTTCTCTGAACTATCCCTCTAATAACTGGACGTGTCAAAGCAGGGCTCTGAAATGCAGGTGAAACATGATCTTCACGACGGCCTTTCGTGAAAAACTCACAGTTTGAACACACGTGGAGAACACAATCGGAAGGATTGTTTTAGTTTATGGAAAACAAACAGAGATGATTTGACTGCTTTGCCTCACATGACCTGCCGAAGCTGATTCTCGCTGAAGCCGCGTTTGACTGTGGTGCAGTTCAATAAAAAGCAAGTTTTTTTTCTCGCCATCAAAGGCAAAAAGTCTTTTCCAGTTGCTTGGTTACTGTTTTCCATGCAAAACTGTACAGATTTTTTGACTTGCTTGTTCTTTTATTGGAGGAACAGTTTCTGAGCTGAGAGAAATTACAAAGAGCAATGAATGATTGAGTTTGATCTTCGGTGCAGTTTGAGTTCTTGTATTGTCACATGTAAGAGATTTCAGGAGCTGAATGTTGTTATTGACTTGATGAATCCGTCTGGATGACCTGAAATCAACCCTGATCACACACACACACACACACACACACACACACACACACACTTCCACATAAGTTCTCGCCAAATCTACTTTCCAGCAGATCGTGACATCTGCCCATCAATCCATTATGTGTGAAATCTACATATTTTTTTTAGATAATCATCCACTTCCAAAAGAAAAAGACAGAGTTTAATACAGACCATCTGGAAGATCCCGCAGCACTTTATATTCAGGGTTTGTGGTCAGACGTGATCAGCGCTGCCAGGGAACCGCTTCAGCGTTTTAACATATTACTCCCATCATGCACTTCTCCGGTGAGAATTAGCATGAGTGCTACAGCCGTGCTCCGGCGTCATCGTTGCTTCCACATTATTAAACATGGACTATCTGAGAACCAGCTCTGCCAACAGACGCCCACTTTATGAAAACAAAATGAAAGGCGTGACGTTGATGTGACGTTAAAACGGCATAATCTGATCATCTGTTCCACATGAGCTGCCCTGCTGGAAATGTTGGACTTTAAAACTTGAAAAGTGCACTCAATCATTTTCCCCCATTAAAATGTCACATACAGAGAAAAATGTAGCTTTTGGAAAACGTGTTGAATCTCCAGACGTGTAAATGTGGGTCGTCTCCGGGAGGTCGACCTGCCGAACGTTACTCGATGTTTCTCAGCGGAACAAAAGAATCATGTTTAATTATTAATTCTTTGGATTTCAGACTTGTTCTTCAGATTTGGAGAAATGCATCACTGTCTCACCAATGGATCCTCTGCAGTGAACGGGTGCCGTCAGAATGAGAGTCCAAACAGCTGATAAAAACATCACAATAATCCACAAAACCACTCCAGTCCATCAGTTCACATCTGGAGGAGACAAAAGCTAAAACAAATCCGTCATTAAGATGTTTTTAACTCAAATACGAATCCATGATGCAAAATAACGCTTCCTCCAGTGAAAAAGTGGTCCGGTCTGAATCAGGAGAGAAATCTGCACAGATCAAGCACCGTCACAACAGCTCTAAACTTTAACACTTTTGTCTTCTCAAGATGTTCACTGATGGACTGGAGTGGTGTGGATTATTGAGATGTTTTTATCAGCTGTTTGGACTCGTTCTGACGGCACCCATTCACTCCAGAGGATCCATTGGTGAGACAGTGATGGAGTGACACATTTCTACAAATCTGATGAAGAAACTCATCCTAATCTGGGATGTCGGGTTGCACATCTTCATTTTTGGGTGAGCACCGATAGTATCCAGGTACTTGTTTCCAGAGTAAAGACCAGTAGCAGTCAAAACTAATCTACAGAATCTAACTAATCTACTGTCTGTCTGTTTTCCGGTTTGAGACTCTAAAGACTAATCAGAACAGCAGCACATGTTGTTTTTGTGGAGTAGGTCTGTCTGTGGGTCAGATGTAAGTTTAAGTATAAAGTGTGTTCACACAGGGACGCGTCTCCATTAGATTAGTGTCCTGCGGCCGCGGGCGGCTTTCCTCTTCCGCTCTCCACCGACAGCAGCGCCTCCTGCAGACACAAACTCTTCAGCTCATGTGAGCTTCATCCAGGTGTCAGCTTACAAAAAACACAGAAAAACACTGAGATGCATTCATCAGAAACATCGATCGAGATGCTGTTGGTAAGTGTGGGCTGTCCGCCATCAAAAACAGTCATGCATTTATTTATTATACACTGAAAAAAATATTTTATTGATAACTGGTGTATGTTTAACAAAAAAAATATCACTTTCAGCTTTTCTACTTCAAAATCATTGTTTCTTAGTCATTTCAGCGAAACCAAAATTTCTTCAGTGTGCATTTCTGAAGATTAGAACAAGAAAAGGCTAGAAATAGAAATGTTTCTTTCTCTCTGATGCCAGAACTAATGAAATTAGAATTATTAATTGCACAGATTCCCCAGTGTTTAGAGACAGAAGAAAGAGTTACTTCCCAAGACCAAGATTTATCCGAATGATTGGCGCAGAAACACGTCCACGTAGAGCAGATGTCTCCAAACTCGGTTCAGCTCCATCTCGCCTCGACGCACCTGTGTGGAAGTGTGTGGTGTGCCCAGTAAGAGCTCGATGAGCTGTTTCAGGTGTGTTTAATTGGGGTCGGAGCTAAACTCCGCAGGACGCCGGCCCTCCAGGACACCCCTGATGTAGAGAATGTGGCGTCTTCCATCCCGGGTGTGATTTCTGCTGTCACGCTTTACATAAAAACCCAAACAAAGTCCAGAAGGGTCTTCATTTAAAGTGTGAAATTAAATTTCTAAAATGTTCCTCTCAGTCGACTAGAAAGTGTTTTTCCCAGTGACTTCATAAGAATGCGTGAAAGAAAGAAACGGACCTGCTGTTTTCTCGCTCGCAAATGAGTGAGCCACTTCAATCAAATAATTGAATTATTCTTGGAATCATTCTTTCAAAAGTACAACGCTGTTTTGTATTTGGTACGAGGGTAATATTTCCCGGCCGGAGGGAGATAGTGCTTCTTTTCACTGGTTGAGCGTTTGGCAGCGGCCTGCGCTCCGGTTGGCCTCGCTTTCTCTCGTTCGGACCGCCGCTGGACGTCAGCGCGTTTCTGAGGTCAGAGGTCGCGCCCAATTAAGCGGGGATTTGCCCGAGCCGTTCATCTTCAGAGAACACGACGACCTCGCGGTGACACGCTCATCCCTGACGACGGTCGCCGAGGTTCGTCACAAACGACCTCCGGAGGCCGGGGTCACGGGACAGACGATCACCAGCGCGTCGGTGTGTTCGGTGCTTTCGTGTGATCTGTTTACTCCGGTTTTCCAGGCACACAATCAGCTTTCTGTGGATGCATTCTTCTGGGCATCCAGCCCTTTTTCCACTGAGGACTCAATCTGCCGTGGGATGTTTGTAGAGATCAGACGAGGTCACCTCATTGATATGTGCTCTCGTGTTGAACGGGTCACTGACAGGAACACGACACACGGGCATCTGAATCAGAATCACAGGAACAGGAAATTCTAAATTGCTATTCAAAGGAAGATCAAATGTGTCTTCAAGTAAATTTCTTTGAATTGCATTTCTACTTTTACTGTACATCCAATTCAAAGTTAAACTGCAGTTCAATTTATTTTCTCTGAAGATCAGTGTATATGAAGATCATTGAGATTATATGTGCCCCTGGACCACAAAACCAGTCATAAGAGTCCATTTTTTAAAATTGAGATGCATACATCATCTGAAAGCTGAATAAATAAGTTTGTTAGGAAAAAACAATATTTGGCCGAGATGCAACTATTTGAAAATCTGGAATCTGAGGGCGCAAAAAAATCTAAATATTGTCCAAATGAAGTTCTTAGCAATGCAAATTACTAATCAAAAATTTAGATAGATTTATGGTAGGAAATTTACTAAATATCTTCATGGAACGTGGCCTTTACTTAATATCCTAATGATTTTTGGCAAAAAAGAAAAATTGATCAATTGATCATCCAATGTATTTCTGGCTATTGCTACAAACATACCTGTGCTACTTAAATCTGGTTTTGTGCTCCAGGGTCACATATATGAGCATTAACATATAGCTACAGACATAAACATTTATTAAAATGTCTGTTAAAAAAGAGACATTTTTTATTAAAATTATAGTTAAAGTGTTAATAATTATTTATTTTTTATTTATTTATACATTTTTTCTTTTAAATTACAGAGCAACATGACTTTTAGTACATTGCTTAACTGAATAAAAAGGACCATTAGCTGAGATAAAATAAGTAAAAATATCTTTATTTAAATAAAGTTTATTTTATTTCAAATAACAAAAGTTTTTTATGGTTTTAGTTTACTGTAATAACACGGCTGAGGATGCAGAACAGGCTTTGGATGGATTAATGATCAGAAGTGACTGATTAATGTGTGAATCTCAGCAGCTCCAGCGGATGAAGAGCGGCGCTCAGATGAAGGACCTCAGCGTCTCGTTTGCGAAGCTCCTACCTCAGATGACCAAACGTGACCCACTTACGGCTCCGAGACGAGCGCGTGGGAGGAACCAGAGGATCATGGGTAACTAATCCATGACTTTGATGCTTCCAGGTCAGAGCACATTAAAACGAGCGCATCTAAAGCAGATCAGCGCTTCCCTTCATTTCCTCCACAGAAACCAGTCAGAATGAAGCTCATCTGTCAGCTTCTCATTTACAATCTGCTCTCTGGCTTTTACTGCATCTGTCCTGCCGGATGTGAAGAAATGGCAGCTTTTTGTGATATTTCTTGTCAGTTTGTTTTAAAAGCATGTTTTGTCTTATCACTGGCACAAGCTTTTGATTTGATGCAGTTGCAGAAACTAAAAGTCAATGGAGCTGCACTTTTATAATCGGAGTGTCACGCTCGAGGCAATGAAGACGTGAGGATCTAAATGCAGCACAATTTATTAACAAAACTAATAAAAGGATCCAAACAGGGCAAAAACAAGGCGGAGAAATCCAGACAGAAACCAACACGCAACAGTTGAAATAAAGTCAAACAACAGCCGACAAACAAAGACTAACACAGGGGTATAAATACACAGGAAACAAGACAAGAGGATGGAGATGAGCAAACCAGACAACTGGAAATAAACACAGGAAACTAACATTGAAACAATGGGAACAGAAAAAAAGATGGAGGAAAACAAGACAGGACCATAACATGGAGGCAAGGTTTATTAAATGTCATTACATGTGTGAAGTTATGATACACAGGATTACTGGTTATCTTAAATGGGAAAATGTTTGGGTATTATCCCTCTCTCTATGTGGATATAGATTTTTAAATATAATCTTTGGTCATTTAAAGTTTGATGAGACTGAGCTTTTGACATATAAGAGGTCTTTGTACCATTAAACCATCCTGCAGGTAGACTGAAGTTATTTAAAAGGGTCCTATTATGCTTTTTTACAAAGTCTATATTTTGTTTTGCGGGTCACTAGAACATGCTCTCATGTTTGGTTGTTCGAAAAACATTATTTTTCACATAATTTACATTATTACAATAGCTTTCTCCCCAGGCTGGCACAAATGCTCCATCAGTTTTGGGTTTGATGAAGGTCTGCCTTCCGAAAAACCAAATGTGTTGTGATTGGTTAGCAGTCCCACTGCGTTGTGATTGGCCAACAGCTTAGACAGCGTTTCAGTCCTGCCACGCCCCTTCCCAAAGCAACAACATCAGTGTACAACTGTTAGCACAAGCTAGATAAAAGTGATTCTTACATTTAAATATGGAGATTTTTCTTACAACACATCAAAATGCTAAAGGAGGCTTTTACTGACCCCTCTGGAGCCACGTATGGCACTATTTTTTATGGATCGATGCACTTTATAGGACTTGTTTTGGACTGATGGAGAGAAACACCAGTCTATGCCGTTCTAAATCTTGGGAGTGCCAGAATTATTTTAATATAACTTGGATTTGTCTGAAAGAAGGAAGTCATATACACCCAGGATGCATGGAAGGTGAGTCATTATTTTGCTACAGTAGTGTTGGTCCTATCATCAGCCTGCGAGATCGCCCATACATGATATTATCATTATTTGATTATTTACATGCTGAAAACAGCTCCAGCATAAGGCTAGTGAAGCTATCTACACTGTATGATGAATAAATCTGTCACCACACACTGCGCACGTCTACGGCACGACTCCAGCACAGCTACCGGAGCAGTTCGCGGACACTTTAGTCAATGCTTGCGTTTATACCAAAGCATCCCAGAAGCGGCTGTCCAAGCTACATCGCTAAAGTTAGGCGAATCCCCCTCGTCTTTCCCCACCTGCCAATGATTCAAATTTCCGTAGGCGGGATTTATTTGAATGATATTCTAATGGACCACGTTGTGAAATCATAGCATCCAGAAAACAAATGCTGTAGTCCAAAGGAGCCGTTCGTTGTAGTAATTAAAAAAAAAAAAAAACTTTAAGATTTGTAACTTTGTAGATGTTTTTATGCCCAAACATACACACCACACACTGACTAAAACTCAAAAAGTGAAAAATAGGACCCCTATAATTTAGCTCCAAAGAAGTTCTACTATTTGCATATGAACGCCAAAAGAAGTAGACATGGACCAATCGCCTTACATTATAGCACCATTAGCCCCGCCCACTGGAGTTAAGTAGCTAACTGTTGACACCAAACACGAACAGAGCCAATTATAATCAGTGCAGATGCTGGTTCATTCTGTTCACATTCAACATCAACAAATAGCAGTAAAGAGCTAGCTCTGTTTAAACAGCTCGTGTGCGGTCTCCAGAAAGATCCCAGCATCAGGAACAGGTGGATGAGCTTTTATATTAATGGCGTGGGAGGATTATATGTTTGTCTGGATCTGACAGCAGCTGCAACACAAACCGTAAGTAAATGATTTGATAGTGTTTGTCAGTAAACGAGGGTTTTATATGGAGAATGTTGTCCAAACACGTGCAACAGTGAGTGGGCTTTGATACTGGTTCAATCCCTTCCGCCAATCAGTTCAGTTCAAGCCTTAAAGCACCCACACCTTAAAAACTAAAAAATTAAAAGTGCAGTTTTTTTGTATAATTATTTTTGGATTGATGTATTATTATTTTTATTTTTCTCTATTTTCAAACCCCATGTCTGTCAGCTCTGCGGTAATGCTGTTCTGGGTTCTGTCAGATGGAGTGATTTAATGTGTCTGTAAAGGCAACAGATGAAGGGCTGTAATGATGTTTCATTAAGTGCTCTGATGCCAGACAGGAAGTAATCCATCAGGCACGTGGAAACTGAAAGGATTTTTTTTTATTTTTTTTATAGAAGTCAGGCTTGTTTCTGAAACCCATCAGTCATTTTAGGCATTAGACTCCAGATCTGACAGAAAAAACTGCAATAAATCACTCTATTGATGTCTGAATGTTTTTGACATATTAAAGGGAGAGTTTGGTTTAGTTACCAACATTCTTCAAAATATCTTCTTTTGTGTTCAACAGAAGAAAGGAACTCATACAGGTTTGGAACGACGTGAAGGTGAGTAAATGACTTTCTCTGTAAAAATCCTGAACATCGCTGACACAGAATGAAGTGATTAAAGTGCTTCTGTGTGTTTCTCATCGGTTCAGCTGTAAGAGACTGTAGTTTAGTCTGAGATCAGGGTTTATAGTTTAATTATGAGGAGATGAAGTCCTCTAGTGGTCAAACCTGGTTTGGACTACTGAACTAATAAATCCATGTTAATGTTAGAATGATTTAAGATCATGCAAAAATAAGTATAATCATACAGATCAACTAATAAACTAGATTCACAAATGCACACAGAGATTGACACGATGATCCGCATCCACAAGATGTTTCTCTAATGTTAGTTTTCATCACTGTACATCAGACACTAAAGATTCCAATATAAATCCACATGATCTTTATTGTTCTCTATGGTCATACAACATTTAATTTCAACACTAACAAATAAAATCTAGTGAAGAAAATGTACAGCGATATCAGAATGTCAAAATTTTACAAATTGATAGAAAAGATTTTCAGAAATGGAACATTAAATCAATCTGTAATTGTTTTATTCTGTACATATATATTGTTAACAGACTATATAAACTATATGAGTGCACTACAGCAGCAAATGAAATGCTTGTATATTCTAAACAAACGGAGAACACGTGATCACTCACCGTCATGTTCAGCCAATAGAAATATAACGTGAAATAATTCTGCTCTTCTCATTCAGTCGTTTGTTTCAACAGCAACACAACAAACATAAACTGTTGGTCTGAGTGTGTGAGTGTGTTTGGAAAAGAAGCAGAGACCAAAACGTATTTTATACATCAACATTTATATACTCACATACTCGATGAATTATTATAGGTGAGAAAAGAAATGAATAAAATGCAGCGATTAAACATACAGGAGTTCAAACAACGGTACGGAAATGACTGTAAGCATGCGACTGATTCTCTCTCTCACACACACACACACACACACACACACACACACACACACACACACACAATCACACACACACAATCACACACACACACACACACACACACACACACACACACACACACACACACACACACACACACACACACACAATCACACACACACACACACACACACACACACACAATCACACACACACACACACACACACACACACACACACACACACACACACACACACACAATCACACACACACACACACACACACACACACACACACACACACAGTAGAGTTTTCAAGTTTTCAGGAAGTGCTTCTAGGTAGTTCAATAAAGTAAGAGGAAAACATCCAGATGGAAATGAACAATCGAAGCGTCGGCGTCACCGCTGCGTTTGGGTCTGGATTCATCCGAATGGACCGCAGTCGCTGAAAGGCACCGAGATCCTTCCGCAGATCAGAAGAGCTTCCCGTCGGATCCCAGAGCTCCGTGTCGGATGAATCGATCCGGGAACGTTGGTGACATTCAGCCGTCGCACGCCACACCGTTCGCTCCAGACGCCGCTGAAACGGTACCGTTGTTTGAACCGGTAAAACAGATTCCGCCAGAGACACGTGTTCAACTAAACTGTCAGAGTTGATTATGGCACAGAAGTGAACTAACTCGGTTACTAACTCAAAGTCATCCGATCTGAGCGACACACAAAGAGAACGCGTGACATACGTGCTTTAGTCTGAAACACCACATTAGCTCAAGCGATAAACATACAAATAAAACTATGGAAGCTAATCAACATGACCGTATTGGCACTGGCAACCGTCCCTGAAAATAAACACAAATCTCAAACGCAAAGAAAGCTTTCCGCTCGCGCCGTAGAGTTTCAGCTTCGGCCGTCGTCTCGTCCGTCCGGACCGACGGTGAGGTACGAACGACAGGAAGAAGAGTCCAGAAAACGCCTCCCGAACCGACAGCCGAGCGTCGCTAGTGTCCGTCGTTGTTGGTCAGCATGTCGTCGGCGCGCCGGTGCGTCTCCAAGGCTTTCGTGGTGAACGAGTCCTGAGGCAGATCAGATTTACGCCTGACCAGCGGCCGCTCCTTCCTCTGCTCCCTCGACATCTACAAACACACAAACACACACCTGAGTCACACAAACACACACCTGAGTCACACAAACA
The DNA here is from genome assembly GCF_049309525.1 of Garra rufa. NCBI lineage: Eukaryota > Metazoa > Chordata > Actinopteri > Cypriniformes > Cyprinidae > Garra > Garra rufa. Next base: position 1,886,854 of record NC_133381.1, on the reverse strand, counting down.
CACACCTGAGTCACACAAACACACACCTGAGTCACACAAACACACACCTGAGTCACACACACTATCCTCTCCGATTCTAGCTCCGTCATTCTGTGACAACTCAACCATATGGAAGTTTCCGCCACTGAATAAAAAAGGCAACTTTTACCTCACAATTATGACTGCATCATATTAACTCACAATTCAGATTTCTTTTCTCCGAACTGTCAGATTTAAATTCTCAATTTTGAGCTGTAAAGTCAGAATTGCAAGATAAACGTGCAATTTTCTGACTTTTTCTTGCAATTGCATCTCGCAATTCTGACTTTATATCTAGCAATTCAAAATTTTGACTTTGCAACTCAAAATTGTGTATTTTTTTTCAGTGGAACGGGCTTCTATATAGTTGAGTCGTCACAGAATGACAGAGCTGTTCTAGAAATCAATTCTGTCTTTTTTTCGCAGAACTATGAGTCATAAAGTTAGAATTAAGGGATATAAACTCACAATTGCAAGTTATAAAGTCCAGTTTTGAGGAGAAAAAAAAAAAAGATATGTTCACAGAATTGCGAGTTTATTTCTCACAATTCTGAGAAAAAAGAATTGTGAGAAATTGCAATAACCGAAGTTGCGGGCTTCCATACCAGTCGTCTTTTTTCTGGTCAATTAAATACATAAATAATAAAACCAAAATATCTAATGCTATGGATGAATATTTACTGATTAATCCATTGTTTTGTAGAAAGGTTAAAACGACAATCTCTATCTTAGATTTTGAGGAGAAAATGACTTGAGAAAGCTGGCAGCATCATCAGATGTTATTTTTACGCAGACATTGGTAACTCTGTTTGTGAAATATGGTGACTTTAGCCGTCTTTGTAGCATTATATGCCATCAGTGACCATTCAAAAATAGGAAAAATGCACTTTTTGCAGATTTTACCTTAAGTTTTTATACTCAAGAAAATATTACATTTATCTTAATATCCTGTTAGGTTCTTAACTAACTTCTTTTAGAGGCTGTATATAGTTCAGTCCCAGAGATATAGGGATTTCAGTGCGGCTCCATTGGTAAATTGTACATTTTCAGGGGTTAGAAACCAAATGTGGGTTTTTTTTTGTCTTTTTAAAGAGGAATGAGTGGAGAACAAATAATGTTGGAAATGGAAATCTACCTTGATTCCCTCTGTCAGAACAGTTGCTTAGAACAGACCTGAGTCCCAAAAACGTCCTTTTTCCAATGTTTGTGTGTCTTTAACTCAAGATGCCTTAAAGATACCTCTTCTCTCCTTTTAGATGCTGGTTCTTAAACTTTTCGTTTGTAATCATAATTTGTAAGGGCCTACATGTTTGCTATGTGTGCAGATTGTTGAATTTGACCCATTTTGATGGTCGACAACCAGCACTTCTTGACTTACAGACATGGAAATAAGAGTTATTTTTTTCCCATTTTTGAACTGTCACTATTGCCATAGTTAGGCTACAATCAAACAAACAAGAAGCCGATCAAACTCTTCAGGATCTCTTGACAAACATCACAGGCTGGGTTTGCTGAAGCAGGTTGGAGATGACATTCGCAGGACGGTGACAATTGTTTTGACCACTTTCTACAAAATAGTGTATAACTAAGTAAATATTCATCCATGGCATTTCAAATTACAAACCTTAGCTGAGGACATTTCTGAAATGTGGTTGATTTAACTCCGCTAATATACAAACATGTCGACTGAATATAAGCAGACAGCTGTCAGGTTAAACACATGAATCGATTCTCCAGCTTCTAGTGGCCCATATGGAAAGGATTTCTATCTCATAACAACAGAAAGTGCTGATGTTCAGGGGATTTGGAAGAGAAATGATCTGAACACGCATGACGTGGATTGTATGTTTTCCATATGGGCGTCTCTGCCACGCCTGACCATGATGAAGATGAAGATGATGATGAAGCTCTGTTCGATTCTCTGAATTACCTGAATGGCTCTGGCCTGCACTGTGTTTTTTAACATCTGAACATCTTCTATAAAGGGACCATCAGTCTCCATTTCTACAGGACTGTTTAGTCCAGACGGATCAACACACAAAACGTACTAGTGGAAAAGAATATAACAGAAACACAGACAGAAACATGAATGTTAAAGACAGCCATCAGCAGTGACTGAAGAACAGAATGAAACAGACGGAGGGCAGTAGAAACGTGAACAGACTCGGGGACGTGGTTAAGAGCGTAAATCGGGACACGAGACTGACGGGAGGAGCTGGAGATCGAGCTAAAACTGAGCCGGCTTCGGTTCGGGTGAGACTCACCTGCGGGTTTGACTTGGCCAGACTCTCGATCTTCATCCAGGCCTCTTCTCTCTCCTTCAGCTTGGCTTTCTCTCTGGAAACAGAAACATCAGTGTTTTCATCACTCCTGAATCCGTCTGGCGTGAAACCACAGCTTTGTTTGCGGCTCGACTCACTTGTTCTTCTCGGCTCTGAACTGTTGCGTGCAGTCGTCGAACAGCTTCTGGTTCATCTCCATGAAGAGCTTCAGAGCGTTGTAGATCAAACCGTGAATGGTCCTGCAGTCATTTCACAAACACAGGAGAGAGATGAAGAGTCATGCATTCAGACAGAACAGATCCTCACTGCATCTTCACAGTTTGTGTGTTTGAGCGAGCGAGAGCTGGTCGCCGTTCAATCCGTCCAGTAAAGCGCGACACCGGCTCCTAACAGCATTAAACGGGAGTCTTACTTGTTCCAGTGGCTCTTGGAGTTGCGGTACAGCGCCGGGAACATGATGGGTAAGATCTTGGCTGCGTTGTCGCTGATGAGACTCATGATGTACTCGTTATTCCAGTAATAAAGCGCTCGCTCCGCCACCTGTTGGAGAAACACGTTTGCACACATTTACACTATTGAAAAGCTAATAATTAAATCACAAAAATGTAAAATTAAAATAAATCTTTTTAAAATGACAACAAAATAAAATGCTTTATAAAAATATGAAATATTATACCTGTTTACCTGTATGTCTTACAGTAGTTACTTTTTTGGAACGTAATGCATTGTTTCTTTTGCATAATTTTTTTTTGTCATCTGGACTGGGCTTACTTGTTTGCTTTTTAATAACAAAAACCCCCAAAATTATATTTTTGGCAACTGTAAAGGCCCTTTCACACGAAAAGTAATTACAGTGAAAGCATTCCTTTGCTAGTTACTTGGGAAAGTAATCTGATAACAGAATGTGTGCCACCACCGACACTGATGCAATCAATACAAAAAGTCTAAGTTTTATAATGTAATATAATCTAATTACAAGTACTCAATTTTTGGAATCTGATTACACAATCCAGATTACACGTAAACATTTCACTACTTTAGATCACATGAACCGTTCCTTGCGAAATTATTCATTCCCCTTCATTTTTTTTCACATTTTCTTATGTTGCAGCATTATGTTAAACTACTTTAAATTACTTTTTTCTCACATCAATCTACACTCCCTACTCCATAATGGCAAAGCAAAAAATTGTTTTTTAACATTTGTGCAAATTTATTAGAAATAAACTGAAGAGATCCCATTGCATTTTCTGGGACACTGGAAATGTATCTCAGGAGCATTCATATTGCTTCTAGATGTTCCTACACTTGGAGTGGAGTTAAACTGTGGCAAATTCATTTGAATGAGTCTGATTTAGAAAGACACACACCTCTCAGAAAAGGTCTAACAGCTGAAAATGCAGATCAGAGCAAAAACCAAGATAACTGCCTGTAGAGCTCAGTGACAGACTTGCGTTAAGGCGATGATCTAGAGAAGAGTTCAGAAACAAATCTGCTGCATTGAAGGTTGACAGAAGCATTCTCCATAATGGAAGACGACTGGAACAACTAGGACTCTAGAAAATGTCCAAGCTGACAGAGATGGAGAGGTGAAAAGGTGAGGCAAAGAATGGCAGATAATTGCCAAATGCAGATGTGCAAAGATGCTCACATCAGACCCAGAAACACTTGAGGCTGTAAAGCTGCTTCAACTATGGACTGAGTTAAGGGGATGAATACTTATGCAATATACTTATTTCAGGGTTTTATTTTTAATAAATTTAGCAAATCTGGTTTTTGCTTTGTCATTATTATGGCGTATGGAGTGTAGATTGATGTGGGGAAAACTAATTTAAAGCAGTTTAACATAATGCTGCAACAAAACAAAATGTGACAAATGAATACTTTTGCAAGGCACTGTATGTAATCTGTAGGTTAAGAATCTTCTTCAAAATCAGACAAACGTGTGTTTCTCTGGCGACCGGCCGCAGCTCTTCTCCGCTTCTCTCACCTGAAAGTGAGGACTGGACACACACTTGGCCAGCTGACGGAAGAGCGGCTCCATGACCTTCACGAACTCGGACGGCTCGATCACGTCCAGGATCTCCTCCAGCTCGTTGAGGAACATCACCTCCTTCGGACTGTGAGTCTTGGGCCAGTACTTGAGAAGAGCCATGACCACCTGCACAGCAGCAGCAAAGCCTCATGGGTCTTTAATGCTGCACTCGGATCAATCCCATCATGCACTGAACGGTGTCTGATAATCTGAAGTCTTACCGGTTCGGTGAGCGTGCTGTCCTTCTCCAGGAACTGAACCACACAGTACGCCAGCTGGAGCGAGACGAGACACGGTTAGTGACACTAAATCTCTATCATCAGGGTGTGTTAGCGGCGATGACGGCTAGCGTGCGACTGACCTGCGGATGGTAGACGCTCAGAGACTTCACTTTGTGCAGCGGCAATAAAACCTTCAGCAGGAAGATCTTGTGCTCTTCTTTTAAAGGTAAAGCGAAGCCGTTGATGATGCTGTCGGACAGAAGAAACACAGCTATCAGCAATCTGAAGATTTCCCAGCATGCACAGAGACGGCTGACGTTTTACCTTCCCAGGATCTCCAGTAATTCGGCGATTCCGTTGTGATGCTCCGTCTCATAAATAAACCTGCAAGTGCACACAAAACACAAAATGATGTTTACAAACAAACCTACTTTTCAAACTAAGACTGCAATATTACAAAACTGGGAAACGAACGAGGCATTGCTCACCTGTAAAATATGTTATTGATTTGCTTTCTAATATAAGCCCGCAGCCCAAGAAACTTTCCATAGATTCGGTGCAGGGTGGTTTTCAGGAAATCTCTCTCTCGTGGATCTTCACTGTCAAACAACTCCAGAAGCTGGAATTCAGTTCAGAAACAGCATCTCACACCGCTGAACGAATACTCAAACTGCCATTATGCAGAGTGAAAATAAACATCTGCGTACCTGCATCACAAATTTCTGGTCGATGTATTTCTTTGCGATGTTCGGCTGAAAGTCCGGCGACTCTAAAAACCGCAGGAAGAACTCGTACACCAGCTGAGAGAAACAGAAAGATGCTGTAGTGAGCAACAAGTCAAACAAGCAAAAGTTATTAATTCACACCACATCCTACATATATGTGCATCTGAGATTTACCACAACATATTCTGTCTATCATGTGGTTTCTGTGGCACATTAAACTTCTCATCACTGATATGGTCAAAATATGTTTTTAATCAGTTAATCTGATTATCTATGTTTGGAAACAGTGCTGCCCAATAACTGTGGAAACGATGCATTTTATTTTTCAGGATTCACAGATGACTAGAAAGTTCAAAAGAACAGCATTTATTTGAAATAGAAATCTTTCTTCACTGTCACTTTTGATCAATTTAATGCATCCTTGATAAATAAAATATTATTTTTTAAATGACTTTTACCGAACATTTTCAAATGGTAGTGTATCACAGCACAACTGTTGTCAACATTGGTAATCAGAAGAAGTGTTTGTTGAGCAGCAAATCAGTATATTAGAATGATTTCTGAAGGATCATGTGACACTGAAGACTGCATTAATGATGCTGAAAATTCAACTGCGCATCACAGCAATCAATTACAGTTTAACAGATATTCACATAGAAAACAGCTGTTTTAAATTGTAATAATATTTCACTGTTTTTACTTTTTCTGATCAAATAAATGCAGCCTCTGTGAGCATAACAAAGTAAAACATTAAAAATGTTTATTATTCTGTTTATTTATCTCAAACATGTGAGCTGTTGTGTAGCTGGTTATGTGGTGATATAACAGAAGCTGTCAGGTACGCCGTGAATGATGACGTCAACAGGAAGTGTGCGGCGGCACCTGTAGATGAGGCCACGCCGCTTCAAGAGTGGGTTCATCCTCCTCCGGGTCGAATTCTGCTCCCGTTGGGTTGGATGAAGGCGGCAGAGCCCTGAACATGTTCACCGCGAACTGCAACACAAACACAAGCCGCATGTGAGCCGTCAACAGGCCTCACGTCTTCCTGACACTCGAACACTGACCAAAGCTAAGATCCCAAACCTCATCAGACGACTATTCAAGCTGAGAAACATTATAGAAGCGCTGTGGCATTCTAGGACTTTTGTAGACATCTGCAAACATCTGCTGAAAACACTGCATCACAAGTAAATATATATTTTTTTCCATCAGAACTACTCTTCTGCATGAGTCTGGTGGTACTGTTATATACCAATATAAGAAATAGCAAAAAATAAGGCAAAGCATGCAATGATGTTGACTTGAGAACAAAAAGAGAAATAACGCACATAAGACTTAAAACGGACTGTTACTCTGGCAGCAACAGCTGTGATACCAGTTTAAAATATATAGTATACATAGTTGTCCACATTGATTGATTTTGTCATTGGTGGGGACGTAAGGACAGATCATCATTACTGCTAGGGTCAGTTCAGTAGTGAAATCATAACAAGCGATGTCTGACTTTGGAAACTATAGCCTGAAGAATATTGTTTCAGACTCCAGAGTGATAACGCTTCTTTAATGCTGTAAATAGAAAAGCATGTGAAGTCGGTGTCGATAAAGCAGAAGAACGACCGCGGCCGACTCTAAACGGGAAACAGAAGCGTCATTGTGCGGAGCTCCGAGATCAAACGAGCGGCTCCTGTGAGAGCGAGGGCCGCCGCAAGGGCCCCACTCACCATGTGCACCACCTCCGGGTAAATGGGCTCCGTGATGACGTTGCGATTGTGGGTGATGTACTCCACCATCTCGCTCAGCGCCGCCCGCTTCACCTCCTTCCATTTCAGGTCGCTCAGCGGATCGGACAGGAAGTCGAACAGAACGCAGCACTGACGCAGCTTCTGGATGAAGAGCTTCTCCTGTTCGGCCGGAGCCACATCTGGAAGCACAGGAAGATCAGAGTCATCAGACGACAGCTGTGTGTCGATCACTGTGATCATGATTATTACCGCACAACCACAGAACCACAAAACAGTCATTTCCCTTCTGCTGCCGATGCAGATGTTCAAAGCGGCTTCACACAAATAAACAGCGTTAATATCAGACTCAGGAATACACGTTATTCAGCATCTGCACACTATAAAGCTTAAACGGCTTCATTTTTTTGCGATCACTTTGTATATTTTCTTTCAAAAGACTTTTCCCTTTTTCAATTTACCTGCTGCATCATTAGTTACTGAACTGAATCAAATCAACATTGAACTGATTCAATCTGAATAATGACTCTACTGTCTTCTGTAGAGCTGAAATTGAACTGATGAACTGTTATTGACGCTGTTCATGAAATGAACTGAACTGATCTGAATTATGACTCTATTGTGTTTTAGAGCTGCTTTAGCAGAATCTGATCTGTTTCCATAATACTGTTATTTAATGTGAAGCGGCCTTGACGTGATCTGTAGTGCTATAGAAATAAATGTGTTGTGCGTTTAATCAATATCACAAAGAAGCATCAACTCAGAGCAGCTGAAATGATCCTGTAGTTTTATGTAGAATTAATTCTGTCACATATATATTGTTTTGGAGATCCAGACCCTCAAACCTCCATCACCTGGACACATTAAACCGAATGGCTGTTCAGACAAAGAGAGAGAGGTTAACCAGTCCCTAACCAGTTGTCATTAGCTCTTATAATCTAACATTAGAAATGGTTTGAGATCAGATTCTACACTAACATCCACAAGACCCCTGATCTGAGCCGGACTGACCCTTCACACGAACAACATCCAGTTAAAACACAGACAGTGAATGAGCTCTTCTATTATTCATCACACAGCATCCAGAGAGATTCACGTCTATTACTATTATTATTATTATCATTATTATTATTATTATTATTATTTCAGTGTCACATGCTCGAGATCTGTCTCCAGGAGGAGGTTGAGTTCATCTGCTGCTCCTCAGACATGAGACTCTTATCTGATCCAAACGCCCCAAATGACAGGCCAGCATCTGACGCTCATGCACACGCCTGCGTTAGTAGACTTTACCACACGCTCAGGGTTCATACAGATACTGTCAAATTTAATTTCAGGATTTTTAAGGACTTTTCAAGCACTACTTTTTCGATTTTCAAGGACTGAGATCTCACTTGTCAAACAAAGCCTTCCAGATTCTAAAAAACATAAATAGATAAATATACTAATATAACAAAATGGCAAAAATAAAGCAAAGCACATGGAAAGCATGCAATGATTTTGACTTGAGAACAAAAAGAGAAATAACGCACATAAGATTTAAAACGGACTGTTATTCTGGCAGCAACAGCTGTGATACCAGTTTAAAAGATATATATAGTTGATTTTGTCATTGGTGGGGACATAAGGACAGATCATCATTACTGCTAGGGTCAGTTCAGTAGTGTGTGATATTGGTAGGGACATGTCATAGCGTCTCTACTAAATTATACACCCTTGAAATCATAACAAGCGATGTCTGACTTTGGAAACTATAGTTCTCTCCTTAAATATGAAGAGATCAGATTGATCCAAATTCTTCTAAAGTTCACAAAAAGCTTATGGACGTGATTCTAATATAAGTCAGACATTGATGTGAGTTGCTGTTTTTGTCTCTTCTGAGGAAGATTCATTCACTTGTTTGCCAATAAACCACACACAGACATTTTGATCAGATTTTATGTTCATCTGATCTCATTTTGTAAATGGTATTTTTTACTGTTTTGTTTGACTACTCAAAATTAAATATAAGGAAATATAACTTCATTAATCTGTGTTTACATTCAAGCTAGCTAAATATGTGATTGTATTAGTCTGTTATGGCATCGTGTGGACGATGAATTCTAGCTGGTGAAGTGGATTTACTTAATGTTGAGTTTAGGAAAGTGATCATGAGCGTTGGAATGTTTAAGTAAGGGATAATGTATAATCGCGAAATAAGCCCCTTCAGTGTGATACAAGACCCTCCGCTTCGCGTCGGGTCCTGATCACACTGTCGGGGCTTATTTCTGCGATAACTACCGGCTGCCTGTACATTATCCCGCTTATTACACGGCTACTTGCCACATAAGGAAAAAAACTGGACATGAATATGAATTTGAAACCTTTTATTGGCATATTTGTTTTAAATTAACATTTTTATCCTTCCGCGAAACGATATAGTACCACGTGACTAACATTCAAACTGTGTACGTTAGTAAGACAATTTAAATAGATTAATGTCGAAATTTTCCATTGTTAATTGTGGTTGTCCAGTGTTTGTCACAAGATGGCGCCAAACGGTAATCTTTGTTGGCACGGAGGGATTTTAAACATACAAGTAGTACCGGCTATGCGTTATTACTTTGGAGCGGTGATTATTTGAAAAGAACGAACCTGCAAATGTCTCAACTGACCAATCAGAATCAAGCATTCCAAAGAGCCGTGTGTAATAAAGCTCAACATCAGACGGACTGCAGCTTTCATTTAGTGTCAAAATGTGCTTATTGAAAAAATTAAACCATTCATTCATAGATACACTGTCTTTCAAAAATTCAAGCACTTTTCAGGTTCCTCTTCAGGAATATTGCTTTTGTCAAGGGTTATCCAAAAAAGTTAAATATGAACTACTTCAAGCACTTTAACTGTGAGATGCTGGATGTGTCTAATACACAGATGATTAATGAGCGCAAAAGGATTTTCATTCTTTGAACTGAACTTACAGACATTGATGTACAAACACTTTCATATATTTAAAATCTGAAACACCTTTATAATTAAGCACTAATCAAACATTTCAGATGATGGTCATAGTAAAATAAAAAGTGAATTATCAAAGATTTTTTTTATCATTACAGTAAACGGTATCAAATGATCATTTTGTCATCGTTTACACCCTAATGCCGTTCCAAACCTGTATGACCTTTTTTCTTCAGTGGAACATAATGAAAGGAAAGGAGGTGAAGTGAGGCCAAGTATGGTGACCCATACTAGGAATTTGTGCTCTGCATTTAACCCATCCAAGTGCACACACACACACACACACACACACACACACACACACACACACACACACACACACACACACACACACACACCCGGAGCAGTGGGCAGCCATTGGGGAGCAGTTGGGGATCGGTGCCTTGCTCAAGGGACTCACCTCAGTCGTGGTGTTGAGGGTGGAGAGAGTGCTGGTTATTCACCTTCCCCACCAACAATCCCTGCCGGACCTGAGACTCGAACCTGCAACCTTTGGGTTACAAGTCCGACTCTCTAACCATTAGGCCACGGCTAATATTCTGATATTTTGCTGTTATTTCATTTCACAGAATATCTTCTTTTATGTTTGTAATCATATGAGGGAGAGATAATGATGACAGAATGAAGGTTTTGTCAACCGGCTCATGATCATGAATAACGCCGGCGGTCCATCACAGCTTTACTAACGAACACTGACGGAAAAATAAACACACAGAGTAATGGGAAAATAAACTTCCTGGTAAAAACAAACACATTCTGATTTATTGATGCCAAACGGTTGAAAAAGCCCAATGCACTACAGTTCTCATCAAAGCAGATCTGTCATTCACAATGCTGATCAATAAACTAAATAAGGTTACACTTTATTTGAAGATGTCCTAGTTACAGTGTAATTACACACTTAATTACTGACTAATATTAATTAACTGCATGTACTTACTATATGGTTAGGGTTAGGGTTACTTGCATGTAATTATGCAAAATAAACAATTAGCAGATTAATCTAAAGCAGCTTTACTGAAACTAGTTCTTCTGTAACGAGAACACCTGACACTCGAGGAGAAACAGGAAAGAGAAGAGGACAGAACCGTCACGTTTAACAGAGAAATTCAATAAACTAACCGATAATAACTGGTTAAAGTTGACTTCAGCTGTGATTCATATTTGACTCATTAAATCACTTCTGAACCGTCAAACATTTCAAACCATATAAACTACATAATGGTCAATGTTTCAATTATTAAATAATCAAAACAAATCCTGACATTGAACACAATCTCTCTGTGATGAGCTAAAACTTCACTCTTGTTTAATCAAATTAAAAATCAATGTGTTAGTATGGTATGACATTTAAGAATCATCTTAACTATCACTAACTTGACCATAACCAACCCTTACCCAAATCTAACCCTAACAATAAACCCTTGCAGTTAAATAACAATGGCTATTATTATTATTATTATTATTATTATTATTATTATACACACACACAGGAGTTGCACAAGCCCCAATGATATATTATTGATAAATCCTCATATGTGACCCTGGACCACAAAACCAGTCTTAAGTAGCACTTAAGTACACTGCATGGGTCAAAATGACCATTTTTTCTTTTATGACAAAAATCATATTAAATAAAGATCATGTTCCATGAAGATATTTTGTACATTTACTACCGCAAATATATCTGCATTTTTGATTAGTGATATGCATTGCTAAGAACTTCATTTGGACAACTTTAAAGGAGATTTTCTCAATATTTGGATTTTTTTGCACCCTCAGATTCCAGATTCCACTTGTATCTCTGCCAAATATTGTCCGATCCTATCAAACCATACACCAATGGAAAGCCTATTTATTCAGATTTCAGATGATTTATAAATCTCAATTTAAAAAAATTGACCCATATGACTGGTTTTGTGGTCCAGGGTCACATATATGAATGAAGATTACAGTACACTGACGTAAGACTATTTTTCTCTGGTAATATTTCAGCAAAAGTCCTGTGTGTTTCTATCAGCTGTTTATAATGCTGTACATCAGCTAACCTTTATAAACACAGCTGACCATTTAACATGAGAGCAAACCTTCCTGATCAACACACATCTCAAATCAGCAGATCAATCAGAAATCAGCTGACAACACTCGACCTGTCTCTGCTGCTCTCTCTCTCTCTCTCTCTCTCTCTCTCTCTCTCTCTCTCTCACACGTCTGACCCTTCACTCACATCTGAGCAGGGTTTTCTCTCTCTGACATTGTATTTCCATTATCTGCCAGTCAGAATGAGAGAAATGCTCTTAAACAGCATAACACACACAACACCCTTCCTTCAGCCGTGACCTCACTTCCTGTGACATCACTGCTGGAGTGGGGGGGATGGGCAGGAGACACTAACTAAAGCTTCAATGACACGCAACGATCCCCGTAAACGAGCCCAGAGACCCTCAGGACGGTTCAGCGGAGCGGCGGCGGCGAGCGGTACGGCGAGGAGAACGAACGTCCGGATCACTCACCTCTGAAGTGCATTAGAGCCACAGGCGGGAACGGCCCGTTGGAATTTGGAGCGTCTACGACCATCCTGCCTCAGATGAGCTGCATGTCAGCGCACGCCGCAGCTAAAACACAGAAGCTCCTACAGCGAGAGAGCAGCCTCCATTTTAACACAAAAGCTGAGCAGAAAATGAAGCTGTGTGCTGGAGGAACCGACTGCTGCTGATGTCAGAGGGAGCGGCCACACGATTGGTCCGTTGCACACAAGAGCCGTGACATCAGCAGACTGCCCCTGCAGGTGCGACCCTATTGGTCAGGACGAGGAGGAGGCCGGACTTAGGGGCCCCTCCAGCGGGATATAAAGCCGTCACGCCTCATTACTGTGTGTGTGTGTGTGTGTGTGTGTGTGAGAGAGAGAGAGAGAGAGAGAGAGAGAGTGATCTACAGCAGTGGCGCGGCACACAAACCACTGCTGAAGCCTGAGAAAACAAACAGAGAGACCCTCACACTTATACTGTCAAATATATCTGTGTAACTAATACTGAAGCAACAAACACTCCGCAACACATTGAGCTCTTCTGGACCACACCTCTTCTTGGCTAGAACACAGGACAGACAGATGTGAACCGCTTCTCATCCACCGGCTCCTTTTCAACACAAAATGTCATATTAACTACTAGCTTTGTTATGTTTTGCTGTATTACAGAAACAGGTAAATAAACTGAAAAATATCAGTGTTAAAGAATTACTCCACTTTCAGAATCAAAAATGTCCTGAACATTTACAAACAAGATGTTCCTGCGTTTCTTCAGTCGCAAAGAAATTTAAGTTTTTTAAAGAAAACATTGCATTTTTCTTAATATAGTGGACTTCAATGGTGCTCAACAGATTAAAGGGTTTTATCTAGCAAAACAATCTGTCATTTTCTTTAAAAAATTAATATTTATACACTTTTTAACCACAATTGCTTGTCTAGAGTATGTCAAAAAAGTCCCATCTCATTTTCTCTCAACTTCAAAATCGTCTTACATCACTGTTTTACCTTTTTTGTAAAGGGCGTTTGATCTTCTTTGCACGTTCACTTTGTAAACACTGGGTCTGTTCTTCTGCAGCGATGGAGGACGATTTTGAAAATGAAATGGGAGTTTACTGACATACCCTAACTGTCTCGAACCGGAGAACACCGAGTATGCATGCGCACAGAGCTAGTGTATAAAAATATTTTTTATTAGAAAATGACTAATTGTTTCGCTAGATGAGACCCTTATTCCTCAGCTGGGATTGTTTAGAGCCCTTTTAAACTGCATTTTTAACCTTGAATCTGTTGAGCACCATTGAAGTCCACTATATGGAGAAAAATCCTGAAATGTTTTCCTCAAAAAACTACTTTTTTTGCGACTAAAGAAAGAAAAGCATGAACATCTTGGATGACATAGGGATGAGTAAATCATCAGGAAATTTTTATTTTGGAAGTGTTTAATGTTGCAAAGTTCATAAAATATTCAAAAATTCAAATTCCGCTTCAAAGATTTGAAGCAGCTGTACAGAAGACAACCGAGTCATTATTAAACAGACAGGATTGTGTCTACATTTATAACAGAATCTCTGTATGATTGCACTGAACGAGACTCCAAACACTTTCACGTCTCTGCTTTGAGTGATATATATAACATGTACAGTGTTCAATAAAATCTAAAGGAACAAGACTAACACTAAATTCAAAGTGGAAACATTTATGGATGCAGTTCAACGGGGCATTTGATCTCTGACAATATTTCATCTGGTTTTAGATTCTGTGAATACAATCCAAATGCAAAGTCATTTTCTGCCAATCTTCTTTAAAATGAGATGGATTTGGAAAAGCGACACAAATAAATGTAGCCTGCCTTGTCTGTATGTGGAAAGGCATCAGGTCACCTTCATGTGTTTCTGTTAGAGATTCAGACTCCGATAAAACAGCACATGATATCATATTTATAGCTTTCATTTATTTTTTTGGCTTGTTTAGCTGGGGTCTGAGAGACATTTTTGTAATTTCTTGATATGATCACAGTGACTGACAGCATCAGATGAGAAAACTTAAACTGAATTAAGTCAGGTGATGTGTCATTGTCAACTGAATCCGAATGGACTGCTTAGTTGTTATTTTCCTGTTTATTACTGTTTGACTCAATCTGGATCGTATAGAGCGCTATAGAAATAAAGCTGACTAGAATTGAGAGCATGTTTCTACTGATGTCAGTGTCAGAAAAGCATGTCTTTGACAGAAGCGTGACACACAGAGTCAGCGGGTGTCTTGTAGATGAACTGGAAGATAGCGCGTCATTGAGATGCGGGGTCAACAATCATGAGCATCCGCTGAGATCTAAATTATGCATCACGCTACATCCTGCTCATTAAGAGAAAGACCAGAATCCACGTGGAGCATCAATTCTTAATATAAGGTCTGTGCGGCTGATTAGGACGGACAGATCTGATCTAGTGGAGATCATCACCTCACTTATAGATCTATGTTCTTATAGACATCAGCTTGATCTGCTGCGGCTGTGTTTGTGACACTTCTCTGTTTCGAGGGTTTGTGGATGTCAGACCCTGAATCGAGCTCCATCACGAACACTCAAGAGTTAATGCCGTGATGCTCTCTCTCTCTGAATCCCATCAGTACCTGTCAGTGCGTCCAGCGGCAGCAGTTCTCTGTTGAGGCTGACGGGGAAACACGAGGCACTCAGTCTGCGGTGTTTCTTCAGGGCGTTCTGGCCGTTCGGCTGTTTGGAGCGCAGCAGCTGAGCGCTGGGAGGTTTTCTGGAGCCGCCGCTCTTATTCTGAAACCAGAGTCACACACGACAGGTTCCCGTTACAACCCTGATTTCCTGCTGGAGGATGCTGGGATCATTTATCCACAGATCTGTGTTATATTCCCACCTGAATGAGACTGTGCTGAATTCAGAACCACGCAGTACAGTACTACTGGTAGTATTTTGACAGTATGGTTCTAATGTAGAGATAGTAGTATGATAGTGTGCAGTTCATAATTCAGCAGCCGTCTTTTGTTCTGTCAGCTCTCTGTTAAATGTTATTGTATAATGTAAATATTTGTTTCATTTCACTAGCATGATGCTGGAATAGATTATAAAAATGTGATTTTATGTGTACTGATGATCACAACTCATGTTAAATTTAGAGACAACAATCAAACCGAACAAAAACAATGTTTGTAAAGTGTGACTGGAAAGGTGGAACAACTGATAAAATCCTGGAAACTTTAGTCACTGTGCTTTAATAAAAATCTAACATGAGATGATACGAAGTCAAATCTTCTGAAAGTTTAGCGCTTTTTATTCTAATCATCAATATTTACCTCATTTTCAGAGTCCTGATCAACTTCATGCTGTTTGCTTCCCCTTCTGCTGGATCTCACTGACTGAAAACACATAATGATCATTTAGATTTATATGACAGAACCAGACAGACAGATAAAAAGTTAACTGAGTTAATTTACCTACAAGATTACATAGAAATCTAAAAGTTAATCTATCAGAGAACTTCTCAAGTGTTACCTTGTCTTTCTTTGACTTGTGCGGCATCATGCGTGACAGGATCTGTGCGCGCGCTCGGTATTAATATCAACACATGCGCGCGCGCGGCCGCTGATTGGCAGCTACTAATCACGTGATAGCAGTCGCTCATGTACAGTTCAAGTCAGTGTAGGTTTATAGTCAGTTAATGTAAATTATCATTAAGGTTGATTTAGTGAAAGTGCAAGTCAATAAGAACTATGGTTTAGAAAGTAAGAGATAACACACCTGTGTTATAATATTACCTCAAATGTTTCTGTCTTTGTGTTGCTTCCTAAAAAATCTCATCAGTCCGTCACTTCATAAGGATAATTCTGTGATTAAAAGACATGGCCTGTTAAAGCATATCAGTTGATATAAGACTAATATCATTTTGGATACCCATAAAACATTATTTCCATGTGTGATGTTTATTCATTTTATTATTATTTTGTGTTGCATATCATGTCATCGGGTGTGATAAACGCTTCATTGCAGCAGAGACGCGCTGACGCGAGCGCGTGTGACGCTTGTCGGCTGTGTGGGATTTGTAGTTCTACTGTCACGATCACTCATTCGCTCCGCGAGTGGAAAAACTACATATCACAGACATCCGCGAAACAATAAAGTTTGCCGACGCGCGGGGCGCTGGTCATTCCGGTGATGTGTCAGAGTCCGTGATACAGCGCGATCTCTCTCACAGCTCAATCATCGGCTCTTTGCGTTTCATCGCGTCGGGAAATGTCTGACAGTGGCGGAGGAGAGGACGGCGGCGGCGGGATGGAGGTTTCTGCGGCCGTGCAAACGGTGGCGGACCCGTCTGTTCTGCAGAAACACATCCGTAAGCTCGTGCCGCTGCTGCTGGAAGATGGCGGCGACGCGCCCGCTTCTCTCGAGAGCGCGCTGGAGGAGAAGAGCGCGCTCGAGCAGATGAGAAAGTTCCTCTCAGATCCTCAGATTCACTCGATTCTGGTGGAACGAAGCGCGCTGAAAGGTTAAAAGTCGCACGACACGATCATCCATTAAACGCACATTAAGGGGTTAAAGGCGTTCACGTGTATGATTAAGATCAGGATTACATACATTCATCTCTCAGTGTCTGGGTGCGGTTTTGCTGTGATTGTCGTCGATGTGATTATTGTTTATTGTATATGATTGTAGCAGGGTTTGTGTAGCCCCGCCCTGTTTGAGCCGCTACTGTCAAATGTCAAAATTAAAGTTCACCCATATGTACATTTCAGAAACAGTGGTGTAAAGAGACCGTAAAGCTGCTCGAATCTGTGGGAAATGTCAATAATAAATGATCGATGCGCGTTCAGGGCGTGTTTGCTGCACTGCAGATCAGTGACATCACGATCGACGCCATCTGAGATCAGCTACTAACCCTGAGCATTAGAAACAATTACATTTACATTTACATTTATTCATTTAGCCGACAATCAATTACGATGATTACAGTCATTTATCCTCGCAGTGATGACAATGAAGCGCTTTGAACGAGACACAGCGATGCTCTGTGCTCTATTTAGTGTGAATATGTTCTTGTTTTAACTGTAGTGCTGTTGTGTTTGTGTTGTGACTCCAGGCAATATCACACAAACACCAGCTACTGACTATATTTATCTATATTTATCTGCTGCTGTCACAGTCACATGCTTAGATTGTTCTGTTGGGTTCACATCAGATGATGTGTTGAATGCTCATTTATCTCAAACGGTTGTTTGTTTGTAACGAGATGCTGTCGTTGATTGGCAGAGGATGTTGGTGATGAAGGTGAGGAAGAGCGTGAGTGCATTTCCTACAGCGTCAGCATCGACATCCATTACGGCCTCAAATCAAACAGGTGACGGTCGACAGCTCATTAAACATTTGGTTGCTCTGTATGTTTGGTTTTGTCATGTTCTGATTGGAAATGCTTGCTCTTTCAGTCTGGCCCTGATCAAGCGGACGGGAGTGATCGACGCGGACAAACCCATCTCCACTCAGGTGCGAGTTCTGACTTTAAGCGAAGATTCTCCGTACGAGACGCTGCACTCCTTCATCAGCAATGCCGTATCTCCGTACTTCAAGTCCTACATCCGAGAGTCCGGCAAAGCCGACAGGTAACGTCCGCTCTGAGCTCCAGAGAGAGTAACAGATCTCATTTTCAGACTAAACACGTCGTTGTTTCTGTGTGTCTGCTCAGGGATGGAGATAAAATGGCCCCATCGGTGGAGAAGAAGATTGCGGAGCTGGAGATGGGCTTACTGCACCTGCAGCAGAACATCGAGATCCCTGAGATCAGTCTGCTCATCCACGCCAACATCACCAACGTGGCCAAGCAGTGCTATGAGCGCGGAGAGAAGCCCAAGGTCACTGACTTCGGCGATAAAGTGGAGGATCCCAGCTTCCTGAACCAGCTGCAGTCTGGAGTCAACCGCTGGATCCGGGAAATACAGAAGGTTTGAGACTCGTGTCCTTCAGATGATGCTACATCATTCATACTGTATTAGGGGTGGGGGAAAAAACGATTTTCTAGTTAATATAATGACGAATGGTCCTGCTCCAGATCCTGAGCACCACTGACAAACATCTAATCTTGTGAAATGTGTGGTAAGTACTATCGTAAATCCAAACTGAAAGTAAAAAGCGAGCTTTATCAGGAAGATAATGGTTATTAGGAAACACTTATTTCTTGAGTCAGGACTACCCATACTATAGACTGGTGTGTTTTTGTATAAAAACGCTGGTGCATTTGATGTCCATTGTGCACAAAACATATGATGAAAAAATGTGAATCGTGATTAAAAACTGAATAGATTTTTAGGCACCTAAAGATACCCACCCCTAATAAATATCACAATATAAACTAGGTCTGGTCATCACCAAATACTTTGCCTGATAGTGTATGGTGTGGAGAACGTCTGAATCTGCAGAATCTGTGTTTGTCTTATGAGAGTCTGTGTCTCACCGAAGAGCATAGACAGCACTGAGAAATGCTGATTTATCTCATTTACACAACCTGCATATTTATATAAGTATAATTTATATAAGCAGGAAAATATCAATGAAATGTAATTAAAATGTCAAGAGTTGCAGTGTTTTGTAGTTTAGCGGGGTTAATGCAGGCATGTAAAAATCCTGATACGGTTTGCTCACAGTTTCAACTTTTCCCACGAGACGCTGCAGAACATGGAGAAAAAACACGAAGCCTAAGAATTAAAGTTTGATTCAAAGCTTTATTCTTTCTAGGTGAAGAAAACAGCAGATCTTTTACTGAAGTGACCTTTAACAAGTTTTTTTCCAATGACAGTTAAATGGAAATCTAAACAAAAGGCTTAAAGATATGGTTCACCCAAAAATGAAAAATTCTGTCATTAATTACTCACCCTCATGTTGTTCCAAACCTGCGAGACCTTTGTTCATCTTCGACACAAAGTCTGAGAGCTCTTTGGCCCTCCATAGACAGCAAGGGTACCACAGTTAAGGTACAAAAACGTAGTAAAGACATCGTAATTTGATAATTAAAAGCTGTTATGAAGATCTATTTGCATAATGATTAGAATTTCATCTTACTTTTTGTCCATGTCAATATCAGCATCTGTGCTGAGTCTCTGAATAAAACTGAGCAGTTCTTTCCTCCATATTCTCACTATATCAGACTATAAGAGCCATAAATGCCTCATGGATTTAATGTGATGCAAACAAAGCACATGTATGTTTGACTTTTTTTTCTTTTATTTCTATTTTCATTTAGATTTTGTCTAACGGTTTAATGAATTGTTTAATTCTTAGCCCTGATAATTAGCCTATCAGGACAGCCTTCATTTGTGATGTTTTTTTGGACACTTCTCTAGTCTGGCCTACAGTTGATCAGGATTTCAGGTTTGTGCTGCGGTTTCTTTCAGGTGACTAAACTGGACCGAGACCCGGCGTCTGGAACGGCTCTGCAGGAGATCAGCTTCTGGCTGAACCTGGAGCGCGCCCTCAACCGCATTCAGGAGAAGAGAGAGAGTCCGGAGGTGCTGCTCACGCTGGACATCCTCAAACACGGCAAACGCTTCCACGCCACGGTCAGCTTCGACACCGACACAGGTGACCCATCCGTTAGTGATTTATCTTACGGTGTTATTCCACGACGGTCCACATTTCTGACGTTTGTCAATGTTCTCGTGTTTTTCTCAGGCCTGAAGCAGGCTGTGGAGACGGTGAACGACTACAACCCTCTGATGAAGGACTTTCCCCTCAACGATCTCCTGTCCGCCACCGAACTCGACAAGATCCGTCAGGCGCTGGTGGCCATTTTCACTCACCTTCGCAAGATCAGAAACACCAAATACCCCATCCAGCGTGCGCTGCGTCTGGTGGAGGCCATCTCCAGAGACCTGAGCTCTCAGCTGCTCAAAGTCCTGGGCACCCGCAAGCTCATGCACGTGGCGTATGAGGAGTTTGAGAAGGTACGACTGATCTAACTTCACTCCTTCCTCCTGCAGAGACAAACACAGCTCACGCCTCACGCTCTCCTTCCTCCACAGGTGATGGTGGCGTGTTTCGAAGTCTTCCAGACGTGGGAGGACGAGTACGAGAAGCTGCAGGTGCTCCTGAGGGACATCGTGAAGAGGAAGAGGGAGGAGAACCTGAAGATGGTGTGGCGTCTCAGTCCGGCCCACCGCAAGCTCCAGGCCCGATTGGACCACATGCGGCGCTTCAGACGACAGCACGAGCAGCTGAGAGCCGTCATCGTTCGCGTGCTGAGACCTCAGGTACCGAATCTGACGCCGCCTGGCTGTTGTGTGAAGGGAAGCATTGTTCTGATGCTTTGAAATGAAATTCTGATCCTTCATCGTCCTGGACCACAAAACCAGTTATAAGTTTCAGTTTTCAAAATTGAGAGTTAAATCATCTGAAAGCTGAATAAATAAACTCTATTGATGTATGGTTTGTTAGGATAGGACCGTATGTGGGCCGTATGTTTTCAACTATTTGAAAGTCTGGAATCTGAGGGTGCAAAAAAATCTAATTATTGAGAATGACCTTTATATAGTTGTCCACGTGAAGTTCTGAGCAATGCATATTACTGATCAGAAATTAAGTTTTGATACATTTTCTGTAGGAAACGTACAAAATATCTTCATGGAACATGATCTTTACTTAATATCCTAATGATTAATCATTTTGACCCATACAACGAATTTTTGGTTTTTGCTACAAATATACATGTGCTACTTCAGACTGGTTTGTGCTCCAGGGTCACATATGAGCATTAACATGAAGCTACATTCACACTGTCTGTTCATATCTAACCATTTGTGCATCCGATTGGAACTTGCAATCGTACAGGCATAAAAATTATTTGTGCCTGACGTATAAAAAGTCTGGATTTATTAAAGCTAATAATGTGAGTTAAAAGACTTTGACTCTCACCAGGTGTCTGCCGTAACCCAGCACGCTCAGGGAAAGACGGCCGAACCCGACGACATGAAGGTGACCGAGGTGCTCTTCGACGCCGCGGATGTCAACGCCATCGAGGAAGTCAATCTGGCCTACGAAAACGTAAAGGAAGTGGATGGACTGGACGTCTCGAAGGAGGGAATGGAGGCCTGGGAGGCGGCCATGAAGCGCTACGACGAGCGCATCGACCGCGTGGAGACTCGGATCACGGCACGCCTGCGCGACCAGCTGGGCACCGCCAAGAACGCCAACGAGATGTTCCGCATATTCTCCCGCTTCAACGCCCTGTTCGTGCGGCCGCACATCCGCGGAGCCATCCGAGAGTACCAGACGCAGCTCATCCAGCGCGTCAAAGACGACATCGAGGCTCTGCACGACAAGTTCAAGGTGCAGTATCCTCAGAGCCAGTCCTGCAAGATGAGCCACGTGCGAGACCTCCCTCCGGTCTCCGGCTCCATCATCTGGGCCAAACAGATCGACCGGCAGCTGACGGCCTACATGAAGCGCGTGGAGGACGTTCTGGGGAAGGGCTGGGAGAACCACGTGGAGGGTCTGAAGCTCAAGCAGGACGGCGACAGCTTCCGCGCCAAACTCAACACGCAGGAGATCTTCGACGACTGGGCTCGAAAGGTGCAGCAGCGCAACCTGGGCGTGTCCGGCCGCATCTTCACCATCGAGAACACGCGCGCCCGCGGACGCACCGGCACCGTCCTGAAGCTCAAGGTCAACTTCCTGCCCGAGATCATCACGCTCTCCAAGGAGGTGCGCAACCTGAAGTGGCTGAGCTTCCGCGTGCCGCTGGCCATCGTCAACAAAGCCCATCAGGCCAATCAGCTGTATCCCTTCGCCATCTCGCTCATCGAGAGCGTCCGCACCTACGAGCGCACCTGCGAGAAAGTGGAGGAGAGGATGTCCATCTCGCTGCTCGTGGCCGGCCTCAAGAAGGAGGTGCAGGCGCTCGTCACCGAGGGCATCTCTCTGGTCTGGGAGTCCTACAAACTCGACCCTTACGTCCAGCGTCTGGCCGAAACCGTCTTCAACTTTCAAGAAAAGGTGACTAACCCAAGACCAGTCAAACTACAGTACCAACTGTGTGTGTCCATAACTCTGTTGGTGTTGTGTAGTGTTTAGCGTCAGGATGAAAAGACGTGATTGTCATTAATTTGTGTCTATTTCACTCTTAGGTGGATGATCTTCTTCTGATCGAGGAGAAGATCGATCTGGAGGTTCGCTCACTTGAAACCTGCATGTACGAGAACAAGATGTTCACCGAGATCCTCAACCGCATCCAGAAGGCCGTGGACGACCTGAACCTGCACTCGTACTCCAATCTGCCCATCTGGGTCAATAAACTGGACATCGAGGTGAGTTCAGCCGGACGTGAGCGCGGAGGACACGTCTGTCCGTAGAGTCCCGTTTACTCAAATGCCATCGTGTTTCCTCCGTAGATCGAGCGCATCCTCGGGGTGCGACTGCAGGCGGGTCTCAAAGCCTGGACGCAGGTTCTCAGGGGACAGATGGAGGACAAGGCTGATGTGGACATGGACACCGAGGCTCCTCAAGTCAGTCACAAGCCCGGAGGAGAACCGAAGATTAAGGCAAGCGTCGTCGTGTAGTTTTGAGCCCGTCTGCGTCGATGAATCGTAACCGTACGCTGAACTGTTTTCTTCATCCGAACAGAACGTCATCCATGAATTGAGGATCACAAACCAGGTCATCTATCTGAACCCGCCGATCGAAGACTGCCGCTACAGGCTTTACCAGGAGATGTTTGCTTGGAAGATGGTCATTCTGTCTCTACCCAGAATCCAGAGTCAGAGATATCAGGTCTGTATGTTTGATTTCCACAGTATGCTAAAAAGGTCAACGGCTGCCAGCAACTGTCTGGTTATTATTGTAGGGACTCTCTTTAACGTTTGCTCTTTACGCAGGTTGGTGTTCACTACGAGTTATCGGAAGAGGAGAAGTTCTACAGGAACGCTCTGACCAGAATGCCCGACGGTCCGTCTGCGCTGGAAGAAGCGTACAATGCTGTGAAGGAGATCGTCTCAGAGGTGGAGCAGTACGTGAAGGTAACGTCTACTCTTTGAGCGAGCGAGTGAACCGTATTCAGACGCGAGCGGCTGGATTGACTGCGTTTGGTCTTTCAGGTGTGGCTCCAGTACCAGTGTCTGTGGGACATGCAGCCCGAGAACATCTATAACCGTCTGGGAGAAGACCTCAACAAGTGGCAGGCGCTGCTGGTGCAGATCCGCAAAGCCAGAGGCACGTTTGACAACGCGGAAACCAGGAAGGACTTCGGACCGGTCATCATAGACTACGGCAAGGTCAGGAGGAAACCGCTCATGGTTTGGTCATGATGATGTTTCTCTCCGTGAGTGATCATGCTGAAGTGTCTGTTTTAACGTGTGTCGTTTAGGTTCAGTCCAAGGTGAATCTGAAGTACGACTCGTGGCATAAGGAGGTGCTCAGTAAGTTTGGACAGATGTTGGGCAACAACATGCAGGACTTCCACTCGCAGATCTCCAAGGTTTGAGCTCTCGCCGACGGGACGTGTCGTGTTTGCTTGCTGAAGCGAACGTGTCTGAACTGTTCTGTGATCCTCTTCTAGTCTCGTCAAGAGCTGGAGCAGCATTCGGTGGACACGGCGAGCACGTCTGACGCGGTGACCTTCATCACGTACGTGCAGGCGCTCAAACGCAAGATCAAACAATTCGAGAAGCAAGTGGATGTGAGTACGATCTACCTGGTTCAGAGTCTTAAACATGATTCTGTGGAGGAGGCGTTATTGAAGTCTCTCTTCTCGTGCAGATGTTCCGCAACGGCCAGCGTCTGCTGGAGAAGCAGCGGTTCCAGTTCCCGCCGTCGTGGCTGTACATCGATAACATCGAGGGCGAGTGGGGCGCCTTCAGCGACATCATGAAACGCAAAGACACGGCCATCCAGCAGCAGGTGGCCAACCTACAGATGAAGATCGTGCAGGAGGACCGCGCCGTGGAGAACCGCACCACCGATCTGCTGTCCGACTGGGAGAAGACCAAACCCGTAGCAGTACGTATCTGGAAACGGTCTGAGAGCGGAGGACTCTGTCTGTCGGTCTCTTTCAGTGTTTGTCTCTTGTTGTCGCTGTAGGGGAGTCTGCGACCGGAGGAGGCGCTGCAGTCGCTCACCATCTACGAGGGCAAATTCGGGCGTCTGAAGGATGACAGAGAGAAGTGTGCGAAGGCCAAAGAGGCGCTGGAGCTGACGGACACCGGTCTGTTGAGCAGCAGCGAGGAGCGAGTGCAGGTGCGACACTACTGAGATTCTGTTCTTTAGATGTATCTCTGTTAGAAACGTGTTGATAAGGGCTTGTATTTTGTCCAGTGGAGTGTTTTAAACACATTAACCAACTAACAATCACGAAATTCAGTTTCAGCTGTCAATGAACTTATTTACAGGCATTTCACAATAACCTAACTAATAAACATCACTAATCGCAGGACATTAAGTTGGTTGTTTTGCATTACAAGTTTTCTAAAATAGTTTTAATTTGCAAACGAGGCATTAATCTAGTATATGTGCTAGTATGCAGAAATATGGACATTTGGATATTCAGAGTTTTGTTTGATTTTAGAGTTAAAGGTTTTTTTTAAAGGGATTTTTTTTTTACTCAATAATTCAGAAAATACTGTCAACAGACCAAAAAAAAAAAAAAACACATTTTCACCATGTTTTAGGTGCAGATGTCACGTAAATCAGTGTGAATGAAATTGGACATTTTCTTTCCATTAGCCTGAAAGATGTGATATGGAAGCAAAATGGATCTCAAAACTGACCAGTGCATGAAAACACACTGGTTCAGTTTTCTCACATTACATTTTGAGTTCAGACTTTGTCAAAGACCCTGTTCTGCTCGTAGCGCTCCCGTTAACGTGTCTCATGTCTGTGCGCGCTTCGTCAGGTGGCTCTGGAGGAGCTGCAGGATCTGAAGGGCGTTTGGTCGGAGCTGTCGAAGGTCTGGGAGCAGATCGATCAGATGAAGGAGCAGCCGTGGGTCTCTGTGCAGCCGCGTAAGGTAAGAGACGCGCCCGCCGTAACGTGACTCGTACCCGAATGTGGCTTTCAATGAGTCTGTGGTGTTCTTCTGTACAGCTGCGCCAGAGTTTGGACGCTCTTCTGAACCAGCTGAAGAACTTCCCCGCACGTCTGCGGCAGTACGCCTCCTACGAGTTCGTGCAGAGACTGCTCAAAGGATACATGAAGGTGAGCCGCTCCGACACGTGACGGGGGACCCGTAGGATGCTGGGATAGAGCCAGAGAAACGCTTTAACCGTTACCCGTGTTGATCTCCAGGTGAACATGCTGGTGATCGAGCTGAAGTCGGAGGCGCTGAAGGACCGTCACTGGAAGCAGCTGATGAAGCGTCTGCACGTGAACTGGGTTCTGTCGGAGCTGAGTCTGGGTCAGATCTGGGACGTGGATCTGCAGAAGAACGAGATGGTGGTGAAGGACGTGCTGCTGGTGGCGCAGGGAGAGATGGCTCTCGAGGAGTTCCTCAAACAGGTCAGCAGACCGTCACACACCTGTGTGTGTGTGTGTGTGTGTTAAAGATGTGTGTTTACACACCGTTTCCTTCTCACTGCAGATTCGTGAAGTGTGGAACTCGTACGAGCTCGACCTCGTCAACTATCAGAATAAGTGTCGCCTGATTCGCGGATGGGACGATCTGTTCAACAAAGTCAAGGAGCACATCAACAGTGTGTCTGCCATGAAACTCTCGCCCTACTACAAGGTACCGAACAGAACCAGAGAAACTATATGTTAGAGAGAAACATTATAAGGCAGTTCCTCCGTTACACGTCTCTGTTCTCGGCAGGTGTTCGAGGAAGACGCTCTGAGCTGGGAGGACAAACTCAACCGAATCATGGCTCTGTTTGACGTCTGGATCGACGTTCAGCGCCGATGGGTTTACCTGGAGGGCATTTTCACAGGAAGCGCAGACATCAAACACCTGCTTCCAGTGGAGACGCAGCGCTTCCAGAGGTCAGTGGCTGGTTCGATCACGTGAATGTGCTGAAGAACGCAAGCTTTGAACCTGAACGTGTGACTCGTTTGTTTCCACAGCATCAGCACAGAGTTTCTGGCCTTGATGAAGAAGGTGACCAAGTCTCCTCTGGTCATGGACGTCCTGAACATTCAGGGGGTTCAGAGGTCACTGGAGAGACTTGCTGATCTGCTGGGAAAGATCCAGAAAGCGCTGGGAGAATATCTGGAGAGAGAGCGTTCGTCGTTCCCCAGGTCAGACGTAGTTTTGGTCTTGTTCAGATTTCTCTTAACCCTTTCATATGATTTAGTAACCAAAAAAAAAGCTGTCAAATTTGAGCATTTTAATCGTTTTTGGAAGATTTGCAGTTTTTGCAGTGGTGTATTGAAATGATTTTAACAATCTGCCAAACATGTTGGTTGTGTTTAGTTGGTAAAATAATTGCAGGCCTTATCTCAGCGTTCGTGATCACGGTTGTCTAAATGCTGAAGACTCGACCTCGTTTCCGTTTGCCTCAGGTTCTACTTCGTTGGTGATGAAGATTTGCTGGAGATCATTGGCAACAGTAAGAATGTGGCCAAACTGCAGAAACACTTCAAGAAAATGTTTGCTGGAGTTTCAAGCATCCTGCTGAACGAGGACAACACCGAGGTGCTGGGCATCTCGTCCCGAGAGGGAGAGGAGGTACGGCTCGTCCTGAGAGACACATCTGCAACACATTTTTATTTTTATTTTTTAATGCAAACATCTAATAGGAGACTCGTTCAGTTTTACAGAAGACACTAATGACATGTATTCAGTTCAAGTGTTTATCTTCTGTGATAGCGCCAGTGCGGTTAAGTTGAGAATATGAGTGAATAGGGCTGGGCGATTTGGCCTAAAATCAAAATCTCGATTAATTGAACATTTTAACTCGATTACGATTAATGAACGATTATTTTATTTATTAATAAAATTATATTTAATTATATTTATATAATATTTATTTTTTTGCCCTCATAGTTCACTGACAAGTAGGGATGCACCGAAATTAAAATTCTTGGCCGAAACTGAAAACCGAAAAAGAGGGAACCAAGGCCGAAAACCGAAACCCCGAAAGAATTATGCCAATTATTAGTACCATTCCTTTTATGGCTATGACTGTGTACTAATCTTACTAGAATCAAGGCATTGCAATTGCATACATTAATATTAAAGTTTCAAAGAATAAATCCAATTATATTAATTTAAACAATTATTATCAATCAAGTATTTTATTACTTGACATATACATATATTTTACTGCCTTTGTTTAAATTGTTTAATCGTTTACATTTTTATAACATTGTCTTCTGGATCCATCACATCATAGACTGTAAAAAAAATTCACATTTACAAGTCTACGCGTTTCTCTTCCAGCAGGAGGCGCTGTCAGACTGGTATACAAAGCAGCGCAACAAATGACTTTGAAACGTGCAGCGCTCAGATTTATTCAATGGATAGCCTTTTGAAGTTTCATCATTTCTTGTCTTTCAGTCCCCACATTTAACGCCTGAAATCATAATTAATACTTTCTTAACCCCTAATAACACTGCAGTTTTCAATTAAAATTAAGAGCTTTATTTCAAGAACCGATTTTCTGAAACAAACCTTGCACAATATACGTTTCTTTTTATACGTTTCCCACCATGTTCAGGGCACAAGGAAAATATTAGGGGACTAAATTAATATCAGCATATGAAGTATAATCGTCTCTCATTGTCTCTGAGAGAATGCACGTCAGATGCTGAAAATCCGTTTTCACTTTCATTTTAACATTGCGCAGTTTTCACGTTGCTTGTGTGATATCCATTGGCTCACCTCCATGGTTTAAAACATAAATATTAATAAAAATACAGTATGAAAAGACATATCTTTAAAATATTGTGACGTAACACCAACGTAAAGCTAATGTTTTTCACTCACTGAAAGCTACATCTATCTCGATCTCTGCTCTTATCACTGCACACACGACTGCAGACACAACCCCTCTGGAAATTTCGGCAAAACAAGTTTTGCAAATCGCTATCCGTGGGTCTTTCCATACGTCCACACCGCAGACGTGTTGCTTCAGACAAGCACGTGCAGGCTGCGGTTTCTGTTTGTGTCAACATACTGTTTCGGCCGTGTTGTTTCGGTGATAAAAGTCTTTCGGCCGAAAACCGAAAATGCACTTTCAAAGTAGAAAATAAGCACTGTCTTCTAAACAAAATTACTTTTGTATATCCTGTAAATTTTTTAAGCTCTCCATGGACATGTCGGCGGAATAACGTAATGTAACGGAGCGGGGTCACGTGACTCCACACGCGGTACTGTTTTTAAAGGGAAAGTAATCGAAATAATCGACCTGGAAACATTTGATCGATTATAGGTTCTGAATGTCGATTTCGATTATTTTTCGATTAATCGCCCAGCCCTATGAGTGAATATTAACGCACTGTTGTTTTCAGGTGCTCTACAAAACGCCGGTGTCCATCACGGAGCATCCGAAGATCAACGAGTGGCTGACGCTGGTGGAGCGCGAGATGCGGGTGACGCTGGCCAAACTGCTGGCCGAATCCGTCACGGAGGTGGGCGCCTTCAACAAGGGCACCGGCATCGACCTGAGCACCTACATCGACTGGATCGACCGATACCAGGTGACCCGTCCTCCCAGATTAAACCAGCATCTGTACGTTAACGTGAATGCTTAACCTCCTTCTCCGCTGCGTTCAGGCCCAGCTGGTGGTTCTGTCCACCCAGATCGACTGGTCCGAGAACGTGGAGAACGCTCTGAACACCATCGCCGGAGGGGACGACATGGGTCCGCTGCAGGGTGTGCTGGTCAACGTGCAGGCGACGCTCAACCTGCTGGCCGACACCGTTCTGATGGAGCAGCCGCCGCTGCGCAGGAGGAAGCTGGAGCACCTGGTGAGGACATCAGAAGCTCATGTAGATGTCTGCTGATCATGTGTGAATGTGGAGATTAATGCAGCTTGAGTTGGCATTCATGCTGCTGAAAACCACGACTTGCTTATAGCTTCTGTTCATCGCATTTGTTTTGTTTTTGACTCGTATGTGAGCACTCTGACACCACGAAACAAGCAAAAACAGCAATGCCAGGCTTTTTAGTTGGTTTTAAAATCTGAAACCTTGAGTAGAAAGTCTTCAAATCAAAAATCATTAGTTAATTAAGTGGTTTCTCTAAGCTACTTACACATTTTGTTTATTTCTTAAATTGGTCTTTAAAAGGTTTGATCGTCTTAAATTTACCTTGTAAAACCTGCTCAGTACGATGCTCATCCTTCTGATGCACAGAGATGCAGAGTCTGTGAAGCGTTAGTAAGACAACTCTTCGTGAGCCCTGTCTGATCATCCGGAGCTGCAGATGTGTGCGTGAGGACGTTTATGAGTTGTGAGATGCATGATTTATTTATTTATTTTTTTGGTTCCCATAGATCACAGAGTTGGTTCATCAGAGAGACGTGACCAGAAATCTGATGAAGAACAAGATCGACAACCCCAAATCCTTCGAGTGGCTCAGCCAGATGCGCTTCTACTTCGACCCCAAGCAGACGGACGTCCTCCAGCAGCTGTCCATTCAGATGGCCAACGCCAAGTTCAACTACGGCTTCGAGTACCTGGGCGTGCAGGATAAGCTGGTGCAGACGCCGCTGACCGACCGCTGCTACCTGACCATGACGCAGGCGCTGGAGGCCCGTCTGGGAGGATCGCCCTTCGGTCAGTCTGTCCATATCGCCTTTCCTCCCAGAGTCCAGCACATAGATGTCTACACTAGGGGTAGTCCCCGAATAATCAAAGAGTCAATATGAGGAGCCTGATTCAACTACTCCCAATAAGTTAAAGAAGATCACATCCAGAACAAAAATTTACAGATAATTTACTCTCAGTTTTTAATCAAGATGTTCATGTCTTTCTTTATTTAGTTGTAAAGAAATAGTTTTTTGAGAAAACATTTCAGGGATGTTCCACAAATACTGGAGTTTGAACTTCCAAATTGCAGTTTAAACACCGCTTCAAAAGACTCTAAACGACCAGAGATGAGGAAGAACGGTCTTATCTAGCAAAACAATTGGTGAATTTCAAAAAAAAAAATCTATTTATGTCCTTTTTAACCTTAAAGCTCGTCTTGTCACCTGGTTTAAGACAGTCAGGGTATGTCGAAAAACTCCCATCTCATTTTCTCCAACTTCAAAATCGTCCTACATCGCTGCAGAAGTACTGACCCAGTGTATGCAAAGATCAAACACCTTTTAGAAAAAAGGTAAAACAGTGATGAAACTGCATTTTGGAAGTTCAAACTTGAGGGCATCATATCCATTATATAGAGAAACATCCTGAAAAGTTTTCCTCAAAAACAATTTTTTTTTTTACAACTGAAGAAAAACAGACATGAACATCTTGGATGGCAAGGGGCTGAGTAAATGACCTGTAAATTTGTTGTTTGACCTGAACTACTCCTTTAACTGTATTCAAAACATTATTTATCCCGTTTGCATCTGTGAGTTGTCCATTACACATTTTCCCGTTTGTGTTAACGTCAATATTTATGACTGCTGAATGTCTGACTACTTGACTTTTGGTAATGTATTTTGCCCCCAAACATACGATTCGACTATCAGCGAGATTTGGCTATTCTGATTCGACTGTGAAAATCCTGAATGTGGTGTATGCGGTGATGATGGATATTCTTGTTGTGTAGGTCCTGCTGGAACCGGAAAGACCGAGTCCGTCAAAGCTCTGGGTCACCAGCTGGGCCGCTTCGTCCTGGTCTTCAACTGCGACGAGACCTTCGACTTCCAGGTACGATCGGTGTCACGGGACGGGTGTCGGGGTCAATAACGGGTCTTTAACCGCAGGTTTGTCTGGTCTTGCAGGCGATGGGCCGCATCTTTGTGGGTCTGTGTCAGGTGGGCGCCTGGGGCTGTTTCGACGAGTTCAACCGTCTGGAGGAGCGCATGCTGTCTGCCGTTTCTCAGCAGGTTCAGTTCATCCAGGTGGCCTTGAGAGAACACAGCAACCCCAACCGAGACCGCAGTGCGTACATGAAATAGATCAGAACGTCATCGACAAAACTGAATTAAACGCAGATGACGACCCCATGTGATCAATCTTTGCTCTGGTGTGTTCAGGTGTGCCCGTCACCACGGAGCTGCTGAACAAACAGGTGAAGGTGAGTCCGGAGATGGCCATCTTCATCACCATGAACCCCGGTTACGCCGGACGCTCCAACCTGCCCGATAACCTCAAGAAGCTCTTCAGGAGTCTGGCCATGACCAAACCCGACCGCCAGCTGATCGCTCAGGTCATGCTGTACTCGCAGGGCTTCCGCACCGCTGAGATTCTCGCCAAGAAGATCGTCCCGTTCTTCAAGTACGCTCGTGTCTGGATGAGGACACCGGTTCAGCTTGTTGTTGTACTTGTATGAAGTCATAATGTAACCTGGCTTTTGTCTGTCGTCGCAGGTTGTGTGACGAGCAGCTGTCGTCTCAGTCTCACTACGACTTCGGTCTGCGAGCGCTCAAAAGCGTACTGATCAGCGCCGGAAACGTCAAGAGAGAACGCATCCAGAAAATCAAACGAGAGAAGGGCGAG
Organism: Garra rufa; assembly: GCF_049309525.1. Taxonomy (NCBI): domain Eukaryota; kingdom Metazoa; phylum Chordata; class Actinopteri; order Cypriniformes; family Cyprinidae; genus Garra; species Garra rufa. The sequence goes on along the minus strand of NC_133381.1, from coordinate 1,854,724 downwards.
CGCGGTGAGGACGTGGATGAGAACGAGATCGCGGAGAACCTTCCGGAGCAGGAGGTGAGTTGAGCGAACGGAAGAACAGCTCGTCATGTGAGTCAGTAGAGCGAACCCACGGCTTGTGGTTGTTATTGCTGTGATAGCTGACCGCGTTCGTGTGCTCGATCGTCAGATTCTGATCCAGAGCGTGTGTGAGACCATGGTGCCGAAGCTGGTGGCCGAGGACATCCCGCTGCTCTTCAGTCTGCTGTCGGACGTGTTTCCCGGCGTTCAGTACATGCGAGGAGAGATGACGGCGCTGCGAGAGGAGCTGAAGAAGGTCTGCGCCGAGATGTACCTCACGTACGGAGACGGAGACGACGTGGGCAGCATGTGGGTGGAGAAGGTAAGATGCGTTTCTTAGCTCATCTGTTCCTGAGAAACCGGTCAGTCGTGAGCCTTAACCTGTTTGCTTCTCCTCTTCTTCCTCAGGTCCTGCAGCTGTATCAGATCACTCAGATCAATCACGGCCTGATGATGGTCGGTCCGTCGGGCAGCGGGAAGACCATGGCCTGGAGAGTTCTGCTCAAAGCGCTGGAGAGGCTGGAGGGTTTGGAGGGCGTCGCTCACATCATCGACCCCAAAGCCATCAGCAAAGACCACCTGTACGGCACTCTGGACCCCAACACTCGCGAGTGGACCGACGGCCTCTTCACGCACGTGCTCAGGAAGTGAGTCGTCGTCTTTCGTCGCAGCTCTGATTGTGATTTTTGGGTTGGTTCAGATGTTTGTCATCATGTGCTGTGTTTGAAGGATCATCGATAACGTTCGTGGAGAGCTGCAGAAGCGTCAGTGGATCATCTTCGACGGTGACGTGGATCCCGAATGGGTGGAGAATCTGAACTCTGTGCTGGACGACAACAAACTCCTGACTCTTCCCAACGGAGAGCGTCTCAGCCTGCCGCCCAACGTACGGACCAGCTGATCTAATGATTGAGTCTGATGATGATGATGATGATGATGATGATGTCACTGCTCTCGTCACACAGGTGCGCATCATGTTTGAGGTGCAGGACCTGAAGTACGCCACGCTGGCCACCGTGTCTCGCTGCGGGATGGTCTGGTTCAGTGAGGATGTTCTCAGCACCGACATGATCTTCAACAACTTCCTGGCACGTCTGCGGAGCATCCCACTGGATGAGGGTGAGGATGAGGCCCAGCGCATGAGGAAGGCCACAGAGGATGAGAGTGAGGAGGCCGCCTCACCTATGCTGCAGGTACGCCAGCCTGAGACTGAAGAGTAACGACACACAAAACCATAAGAAATTATCGAAATATCACTGGTCGCTCTATATAATAATGATGATAATAATAATAATAATAATAATAATATGTCTTGGTAAGATGAGATTGAAATGATCCAAACATATAATGCAACGCAATCCAATGATGATTGAGAGACAAACAAACGTTCCTCAAAAGATGCGAGATGTTTTGGAGGCTTGGGAAGATCATTCCTCCACTGAGGAACAGAGAAAGGAAACTTTCTGGAAACAAACGTTCCTCAAGATTCTGATGATCAGATTTGAGATTATGGAGAGTCAAGTATAGCCAAGCTGCTTCAGTCCAGTCCTGTTTCAGCACGGGCCGGATAACCAATAGTCCCGATCCGTGTCCTTCATGCTTATACTTCCTCTTGTGTTTAATCCACAGATCCAGAGAGACGCTGTTGCGGTTCTGCAGCCGTATTTCACCTCCACCGGTCTGGTCATCAAGGCTCTGGAACACGCGTCCAAGATGGAGCACATCATGGACTTCACGCGGCTGCGCTCGCTCAGTTCGCTCTTCTCCATGCTGCATCAGGCCTGCCGCAACGTGGCCCTCTACAACAACAACCACCCCGACTTCCCCATGCCCATCGACCAGCTGGAGAAATACATGCAGGTGCGGCGGACGTGAACGAGCCGGTTCGAGCGTTTACGTGCTAGAATAAACGACAGATGCGTGCTAACCTTTACCTGTGTCGTGCAGAAATATCTGATCTACGCGGTGCTGTGGTCCTTCTCGGGCGACAGCAGGCTGAAGATGCGAGCGGAGCTGGGTGAATACATTCGCCGCATCACCACCGTGTCGCTCCCGTCTGCGCCCAACGTGCCGATCATCGACTACGAGGTGAGTCTCAGATTGAGTGTGAATGTTTGAGGTGAGCGTGTGACACTAACGCTGCTCTGAATCCGTCAGGTGTCCATCACGGGCGAGTGGCAGTCCTGGCAGGGTAAGGTGCCTCAGATCGAGGTGGAGACGCACAAGGTGGCGTCGCCGGACGTGGTGGTGCCCACTCTGGATACGGTGCGTCACGAAGCTCTTCTCTACACCTGGCTGGCCGAACACAAGCCTCTGGTGCTCTGTGGGCCGCCGGGCTCCGGAAAGACCATGACCCTCTTCAGCGCCCTGAGAGCCCTGCCCGACATGGAGGTGAGCGGCACTCGACATTCACTGGACGCTTCGGAGGATTACGTTTGGAAAACCAGAGTTTCTTTGTACAGATTACCCCATTTCAAATGCAGATCCACTGGCACAGCTGTTAGGTACGCTAGTTTGACAGTTTATGGAAAATGTGTTTTTCCCCAGGTGGTGGGTTTGAACTTCTCCAGCGCTACGACCCCAGAGCTGCTGCTGAAGACGTTCGATCATTACTGTGAGTACCGCAGGACTCCTAACGGCGTGGTTCTGGCTCCCGTGCAGCTGGGCAAATGGCTGGTGCTCTTCTGCGACGAGATCAATCTGCCCGACATGGACAAGTACGGCACGCAGAGAGTCATTTCCTTCATCAGACAGGTGCGTTGTGAGCGTGCGACTGTCTGTGTTCGGCTGCTGCTGTTGTGTTTGTGTGGGGTGTAACCGGTGGTGTGTTGCTTTCAGATGGTGGAACACGGCGGCTTCTACCGCACCTCAGACCAGACCTGGGTGAAGCTGGAGCGGATCCAGTTCGTCGGTGCCTGTAATCCTCCCACAGACCCTGGCAGGAAGCCGCTCTCTTACAGGTTCGCCCGTTGGCATCCTCACTAATAAAGGCAGAGATGTGTTGGGCGACGTCATGAGCTAACCCGTGTGACCGTTCGCAGGTTCTTGCGTCACGTGCCGGTGGTGTACGTGGACTATCCCGGCCCCGCCTCGCTCACGCAGATCTACGGCACCTTCAACAGAGCCATGCTCAGACTCATCCCGTCGCTGCGGACCTTTGCTGAGCCGCTCACGGCCGCCATGGTGGAGTTCTACACGATGTCTCAGGTTCGTGATTTAAACGCTTGACGCTCGTGGCCGAGCTGATGAACGCTGTTCTCGGCTGCTTTGGCTTGAACTGTATGGTGTGTTTGAACAGGAGCGGTTCACTCAGGACACGCAGCCGCACTACATCTACTCTCCCAGAGAGATGACCCGCTGGGTTAGAGGCATCTTTGAGGCTCTGCGGCCGCTGGAGACGCTGCCTGTGGAGGGTCTGATTCGCATCTGGGCTCACGAAGCGCTGCGACTCTTCCAGGACAGGTGAGTTCAAGGCTCTGCTCAGACCTGTAGAACACTTTGCAACATTGTTCCAAAACGGGAAGCAAAATGGTAACATTTTCTTCTAATTGTGTTACATTTCAAAGCGTACCAAAACGTATAAGAATGTGGTTCATTGTTGTGAAATTGCTCACTGATTCTCCTGACAGATTGGTGGAGGATGAGGAGAGACGCTGGACGGATGAGAACATCGACACGGTCGCCCTCAAACACTTTCCCAACATCGAACGTGAAAAAGCCCTCAACAGACCCATCCTGTACAGCAACTGGCTCTCCAAGGTGAGTGACCGGCTGAACTCCTCCAGACCTCACCGCAGACTCTGAGACGACTGACCGCTTCTGGTGTTCTCCTCTAGGACTACGTTCCCGTGGAGCAAGAGGAGCTGCGCGACTATGTGAAGGCCAGACTGAAGGTGTTCTACGAGGAGGAGCTGGACGTTCCTCTGGTGCTCTTCAACGAGGTCCTGGATCACGTGCTGAGGATCGACAGGTACGGAGAGCCCGTCAACACAGCTGTTAATGTCACCCCGCTGACGCTTCAGTAACGTCACGATGATGTTCTCTCTCCAGAATCTTCCGTCAGCCGCAGGGTCACCTGCTCCTGATCGGCGTCAGCGGCGCTGGAAAGACGACGCTCTCCCGCTTCGTGGCCTGGATGAATGGACTGAGTGTCTATCAGATCAAGGTTGGAGCAAACAGACGTTTGATTGCGTGTCAGATGTAGTTTGTTTAAGGCTCGTGTAACTCCGACGGTGTCCACGCAGGTCCACAGGAAATACACCGGCGAGGACTTTGACGAAGACTTGCGCACGGTCCTCCGCCGCTCCGGCTGCAAGAACGAGAAGATCGCCTTCATCATGGACGAGTCGAACGTGCTGGACTCTGGCTTCCTGGAGCGCATGAACACGCTGCTGGCCAACGGAGAGGTGCGAACGTGAACGAAGAACCGCTGTCCGTCTCCGTCTCGTCACGTGTTCTGATCGCTCTGTGCCGTTGCAGGTGCCCGGTCTGTTCGAGGGAGACGAATACGCCACACTGATGACGCAGTGCAAGGAAGGAGCGCAGAAGGAGGGCTTGATGTTGGACACTCATGAGGAGCTGTACAAATGGTTCACCAGTCAGGTGATCAGGAACCTTCACGTGGTGTTCACCATGAACCCGTCATCAGAGGGTCTGAAGGACCGTGCGGCCACCTCTCCTGCCCTCTTCAACAGGTCCGTATGTGTGTTTGCCACGATCTACTGTTTGAACAGGAAAGCAGGACATTTTGCTCTTGATGTCTCCTAAATAAGGAACAGTTAGTGTTTGCTCATGGACCACAGTGGGGAAGATGTAGGATTGTGTGTAGGATGGGTGTCACGTGTTTGCTGTGATGCGTTTCTCCTCAGGTGTGTGCTCAACTGGTTTGGCGATTGGTCCACTGAAGCGCTTTATCAGGTGGGGAAAGAGTTCACCAGCAAGATGGATCTGGAGAAGCCCAACTACAAAGTGCCCGACTACATGCCTATCGTATACGACAAACTGCCGCAGCCGCCCACACACCGTGAGGCCATCGTCAACGGCTGCGTGTTTGTCCATCAGACGCTGCACCAGGTCAGAGAGCGTCTCCATCACCGTCTGATCAGATTCACATTGGCAACTTCAATGCATGCTGTGACACTGTATCTCTCTCTCTGTGTGTGTCTGTGTGTGTGTGTGTGTGTGTGTGTGTGTGTGTGTGTGTGTGTGTGTGTCTGTGTGTGTTAGGCTAACAATCGTCTGGCGAAGCGTGGCGGCCGCACTATGGCCATCACCCCGCGCCACTACCTGGACTTCATCAACCACTACGCCAACCTGTTCAACGAGAAGCGCAGCGAACTGGAGGAGCAGCAGATGCATCTTAATGTGGGTCTGCGCAAAATCAAAGAGACCGTCGATCAGGTGCGTGCTTCACACCACATCACGCGTACAGATGCAGACACGCACACTCGTTTAGCGTTATTAACCGTACAATGCCTCAGGTGGAGGAGCTGCGGCGTGACCTGAGGATCAAGAGTCAGGAGCTGGAGGTCAAAAACGCTGCTGCCAATGACAAGCTGAAGAAGATGGTGAAGGACCAGCAGGAGGCAGAGAAGAAGAAGGCAAGAGTCTTCGTTCAGCGCATCGCTTCAGTCCTCTCGAGTGGCTTCTCTCGTAACCCCCGGCTGTCGTTTTCTTTAACAGGTCATGAGTCAGGAGATACAGGAAGCGGTTTACAAACAGCAGGAAGTGATTAAAGACAAGCAGCTGAGTGTGAAGCAGGATTTGGACCAGGTGGAGCCGGCCGTCATCGAGGCTCAGAACGGTACGGTTCTCTCCGCTCTCCTCTGCTCTTCACGGCTGGTGTTGCTGTTTGTCCAGATTTAGATGTTGAGAGAATCTGCTCACGTTAAATACAGTGTCAGTTTGAAATAGTTTTCCTGATCCACAAAGGAAATATTCACTGCTGCATGCCCCAAATGATGCTCCATGTTTGAGAAATATTTGGCCAGTGCCCAGAATGACTTTACATTTGCTCAGAAGCGCCACCTAGTGGCCGGCAGCAAGGTTATTTTCGTAAACTAAAACTAAGACAAACTCTTGATCAGAAAACATTTTCGTAAACTGACATAAAATAAAAACGAAAAAATAAATGAAAAACTAGAACAAAACGAAACTAACAACTTTTATTGATAAACTAACTGAAATAAAATAATAATTATCAAAAATAAATAATCGTTTTCGTAATCATTACGTTCTCACCCCATGGTGAAAAATGAAGACTGCGACCTCAATAGCATGCGCATTGAATCTAGGCTACTGCATCAGTTTCTATTGATGTACGTTATATAACACAAGCGATCAAACCAATATACTAGAGCTGCTTTATCGTTAAAGGATAGAGATTTAAACACCCACAGGATCTCATTTCTAAATGACAATGATTCCCCATGTCTATTAAACCTTTGAAAAGTCTTACAGGAACATTTAAATCTGTATTCGCACTGACAGAGAGAGCAGTCATCATGTTAATGTAAAAAAAAAAAACGGCTTCACAAATAGTCTTTTCAAATACCCATCATTCATATTATCACAGCAATAGTCTGATTAAAGGTCATAGTTTGGATATAAACACTGAAGTCTATGGTAGAGATCAAAACAGAGCAGTCATCTTTTGAAAGTAACTGGCGCTTGTTTGTGTCGATTGCATTGTTTGGCCACTAGATAGAAACAAGCAACTGTTAAAAAAAATATTTATCAATGAATAGAGATTGATAAAAAAAAAACGCAGATTCATCCAGTAATGTTTTTGTGAGCAAGTCATTTATTTATTCAAACAACTTTTTCATAAATTTAATATAAAAAAATGGTGTTTTAAATATTCTATTTTAAATACAAATATTATGTATTAAATTATTAATAATTCATTTAAATAAATTAAACACTTTTAAATAGACTGAAGCAATTCATATTTTGTCTCACATTATTTTGCTTACTTTAGAATTTCCAGGAAATCGTGATCTAAAACTATATAAAAACTAAATAGAAATGTGTTCACAAAATAGAAACTAAACTAATACTAACAAAATTGTTAATGAAACTAATAAAAAATAAACTAGATTTTATTCCAAATTTGTAAACTATATTAAATTAAAAGGAATTGAAAATAGCAAAACTAAATTAACCTTAGCCGGCAGTGATCGTGTTCGTTTCCAGAGGCATCAGTGGATATTTCCTTCCGTTCTTTCTGCTTTCAGCTCTTTCTTGTGTGTGTTTGCCAGCGGTGTTTGGTGTTCTTTTCACTGCGCTAACCTCTTCCTGTCTTCACTCTTTCCTCTGCTCACGGCTTGTGGCTCGTTTAGCTGTTAAATCGATTAAGAAGCAGCACTTAGTGGAGGTGCGATCGATGGCCAACCCTCCGGCGGCAGTCAAGCTGGCTCTGGAGTCCATCTGTCTGCTGCTGGGCGAGAGCACCACCGACTGGAAGCAGATTCGCTCCATCATAATGCGCGAGAACTTCATCCCCACTATTGTGAACTTTTCTGCCGATGAGATCAGGTGAATGGCTGCTGGGTGCGGAGCGGCGGCCGTAGCGTCCAAAGAGGACCACCGTGATCCGCGTCTCTGCGTGAGACACAAACTCCTGATCAAATGAAGCGCCGGCCCAGAACGGGTCGCGCCGGTTCCGATTGGCCCGTCTGGTGACACGGTTCCTCTTTCCGGCGCCGCGGCCGCTCCGCTCCCCCCGCGTGAACACGCACGTGTCCTCATTTGTCCCCATTCCCTCTCTAGCGGTCAGCTCGATTAAGAAGCAGCATCTCGTTGAGGTTCGCGCTATGGCCAACCCTCCGGCAGCCGTTAAACTGGCTCTAGAGTCGATCTGCCTCTTGCTGGGGGAGGAAACTAATGACTGGAAAAAGATCAGACAAGTTATTATCAGAGACAATTTCATCTCCAGCATAGTCAACTTTGTCTCTGAGGACATGAGGTATTATCATCCTTCATACATCTTCCTCTCAGGTATGAGACGGATTTTGTCTAATGTCATTCAGACGCCACTGCGTGGATCCCCAAACCGGGGTTCATGAGTTGGTGATGATTACTAAATCATAAATGTAATCAAGTAAACAGTCAAATTGAACATTTAAAAATAATTAAAATATTCTACCATGAGACCATTAACTGACTGTCAACATGTGAACGTCTTAAGTCATAATTAATGTCTAATTTCAATAAATTAGGGCTGTCAAGAGATTAAAACATAATGAGATTTGCCGAATAATTAATGGCACTTTAATTTGCACATTAATTTGTGCTGATCAATCAATTACCCCCCAATAGGTGAGATGAGAAGAGCATTCAATAGACCACAAAAAAAGTAGCCCTAGAAAGTAATGTTTTGATTCAAAAGTCATGGAATCATTCATTTTTAAACAGCTGATCCATTTAGAAATGAAACACAGTAGTTCTGATATTAAGTCTAAAATATGACCTTCTTTATTGAACTGTTGTATAAATATCACATTTGAGTTTGAAGAAAATCTTGTTGCTCAAAGGGTTAGGCTGACAAAAAAAGTTTGTAAATCCCAGAGATCATTTGTGTAGATGTTCATCCTCATTCTGTGATGAAGTCCCAGTCAGCTTCATTCTAACACACTTCATTTGTCCTAGTGACTCCATCCGTGAGAAGATGAAGAAGAACTACATGTCCAACCCCAGCTATAACTACGAGCAGGTCAACCGGGCGTCTCTGGCCTGCGGGCCGATGGTCAAATGGGCCGTCGCTCAGGTACGTCACCGACCGTCGAAGCCGTGCGCGAGTGTGTCGACTCCGGTGCTGATCTCTGGCTTTGTGTTCAGCTCAATTACGCAGACATGTTGAAGCGGGTGGAGCCCCTGAGGAACGAGCTGCAGAAACTGGAGGACGACGCTACAGACAACAAGACCAAGGCCGAGGAGGTGGAGCAGATGATCCGGGATCTGGAGGCCAGTATCGCGCGCTATAAGGAGGAGTACGCCGTCCTCATCTCTGAAGCTCAGGCCATCAAAGCGGATCTGGCCGCTGTGGAGGCGAAGGTACGACTACAACCCTCACGCTCACATGAACGCATTTCATTGGGCTCTTGGTTTTTCTGCTCCTGTTGATGCCATTTGAAAAGGTTTTAATTCAAGTCAATTCAAATTTTGAATATATATATATATATATATATATAAGGGCCGGGACTCGATTAAAAAAATTAATCTAATTAATTAGAGGCTTTGTAATTAATTAATCGAAATTAATCGCATTTTAATCGCATATAAATATTTGACCTGAGAACAGTGAGAAGTAAGTTTTTTCATATGGATTTTTAGTACACCATTGAATAATGACTGAATACATAAACTGAAGCAACAAAATATTGTTTATTTTTGTTCAACCAAGTCCAACAGACCAGTGCGATATTGCCATTAACTGTAGCTATAGGATACAGCGTTTCCCATAACGAAAACATTTATTTCAGTGAAAAAATAAATCCAAAACTCTCTATTTTAACATTTTGAACAATAGGGCTTTACAATCTTTTGCTATTTTTTATTTTTTTTTTTATATAAATTCTTGTGTTTTAATTTTTCTCATAATCAAATGAAAGCATAAACATGTATTTTATTTTTAATCAAATGAAAAATAAACCTTTTTAATTTTTGGCAAACAAACAGAGGTTTGCTGTTAAAATCAATAAATAATAATAATCATAGTATTTTTTTTCTACAATTAAGTGGTTAATCTTGTTATATTAATTTTTTATCATATATATTGTTTTTTGTCAATTATTTAAATATTCAATTATTTGAATATTGTTCTGTTTCATGTTAAACCGTACTTTTATTTTGACAGGTTGCCGTGAAGTTTCTGTGTGTAAAGTATGATATGATGCTAGTTTTCTCAAATGAAACGGTAAAAGTGACACTAACAGTAGCTTTGGAGATTGAGTCTCTGTTCACGTGAGATGAAAATGGCAAAAATTAACGGGAGCATCACGCGTGCAGTGTAAAAAAAATGCGTCTCTGCCATTCTGACATACAGAGGCAAACGGTAAATGCAGGATTCATATTAAAACGGTCTATTTGCATTTCGGTTTTCACAGACACTAGTCCATATCGCGATCTGAATTAAGTGACAGACCAACTTTTGATTTAACAATCCAAAAATCGACGAATTTACGTGGCATTCCGCGCTATAGTAAATTCGTTTTTTATGAATGGAGTCCGCGATCCAGTCCGTGTCCGTGGGGAAACACTGGGATATTTAGAAATATACTAGCCTTCATTTCAGAAATTCAGGTACCCTATAGGTAGGTAGACCTTCTGTAAAAGCATTGAGGTGATACCTGAGGCTCGATGTGCTGCGGTGATATGCGTATTCCTTTGTCTAAACGCTAGTTGGTGCTCCAGTATAATCGGTCCGCCGCTGAAACTCATCCAGTGAGAAACGTTCCGCGGTGCAAAATTAAGTGCGATTAAAATGCGTTAAAAAAAATGTACGCGTTATTTTTGTGTAATTAATTAATCTAAATTAACGCGTTAAAGTCCCGGCCCTAATATATATATATAAATATTATTATTATAAATTTTTTTTTTACTCTGTTTTAAGTCAAAACGGGCAGATAAGATATTTTCATGATGAAATTAGCCGATAGTTCTCTGCATTTCAGTGGTTTCTCATTTGAAAGTCACTTTGCATAAACTCATCTGTTAAATGAATAAATGGAAACGCAGGACAGGAGAGACCATGAAATGCTCCTTTTTTGGGTTCACTGCAGAAAATGCTTTTCTTACTTAGATTTTTTTTGTCTTGTTTCTAGCCAAAACATCTAACAAATCTTAAATCAAGAAGGGTTTTCTAAACAAGTAAAAATTATTTTCCTGTTTTCTGAAAAACCAAGTCAAAATGAAGTGAGTTTTTGCTTACAAGCAAAATAGCCTGCCAATGGCATGAGCAAACCAGATTATTTTTCTTATCCTATTAGCAGATTATTTTGCTTGTTTCAAGCAAAAACGCACTTAATTTTGACTTGATTTTTTCTGAAAACAAGACAATTTTTACTCGTCTAGAAAATCCTTCTTGATTTAATATTTTTTAGATATTTTGGCTGGAAACAAGACAAAAAATCTAAGAAAATAATTTTTGCAGTGTTCAGTTTGCAGAACTGATTAAACAGATTGACGGCATCAACATTTAAATTTCAATTTTGAGTCTTTAAAATCAAATCCAAAATCAAGAACATGAAGTCCTCTTGAAATATGTTCACCACAGAGCTTATTTGACGGAAAACCACTGTTCTACAAAGCCATTAAAAGTTCCTGAGGGAGATCTAGTCTTCCAGCTAGTTGTAATTGTCTTTAAACGGCGTGCTGAAGCTCAGTCGGTTAACCAGTCTTCAAATGTCTTGGATGTGTTCAGGTGAACCGCAGCACAGCTCTGCTGAAGAGTTTATCTGCTGAGAGGGAGAGATGGGAAAAGACCAGCGAGACCTTCAAGAACCAGATGTCCACCATCGCCGGAGACTGTCTGCTGTCCGCTGCCTTCATCGCTTACGCTGGTTACTTTGATCAGCAGATGAGACAGAACCTCTTCACCACCTGGTCCCATCATCTCCAGCAGGCCAACGTTCAGGTGCAGATAATGTCGTGGAGTAATAACACACAGCGTTCATCCCTTTAAATCCTTTCTGTTTGAATGAAACCTGCTCTTTCTCCCGTCCAGTTCCGCACAGACATCGCCAGGACGGAGTATCTGTCAAACGCGGACGAGAGGCTTCGCTGGCAGGCCAACTCACTGCCGGCGGACGACCTGTGCACCGAGAACGCCATCATGCTGAAGAGATTCAACCGGTGAGAGTCTGCATTTGTGCATCCGCCTGCCTGGATTATTGAAGGACTCTTGCTGATTCTCACTCTTGTGGTGTCCCGCAGGTATCCGCTGATCATCGACCCGTCGGGTCAGGCCACAGAGTTCATCATGAACGAATATAAAGACAAAAAGATCACCCGCACCAGCTTCTTGGACGATGCCTTCAGGAAGAATCTGGAGAGCGCTCTGAGATTCGGCAACCCTCTGTTGGTGCAGGTACGAGTCCGTCCGCAGTTCTCTCGTGTGACGGTACAAACGGCGTCAGGGTCAGGACGTTTGCTCATTCAAGCCTTCGTTTCCCTGTTTCTCTGTTTCTCTGTCAGGATGTGGAGAGCTATGACCCCATACTGAACCCGGTGCTCAACAGAGAGGTGCGCAGGACCGGCGGCAGAGTGCTCATCACCCTCGGAGATCAGGACATCGATCTGTCGCCTTCCTTCGTCATCTTCCTCTCCACACGAGACCCGACGGTACGTGTTCTCATCGCCCAGATCTCATCTGCTTTACGCAGAGCGAGCAAAACAAATAGGGCTGCATTAGTTCCCATAATGTTGTCATTCTAAGTCAGTAGAATTTACTTTACTTTTATGTGTTGGGAGGGCAGCTGCATTATCATATGTTTTATTTAAATGAAAACATCTGAACAGGTGAATAGAGCGCACGGTGCAGTTACTGGAGCAAACGCCAAACTTTGCCACAGTATTGGTGCTCTCATGTTGCTATGGTAACTGTCAATCACACAGAACTGTCATTTCAGCTGATTCACTGTTGCATTTAAATGTGTTTCTTGTAGCAGTATAAAGAAAAATAGTTTAAATGGGTTGAATACAGAAAACGGGCAGAGAGCCCCCATTATAATGACTGCAGCTGTCAATCACTGACAGAAATCACTCTCGCCAAAGCTCCCGTTAGAATCGATGAAGCTGATGACGCTGCACCGTGAGACTCTCAGTTTATATTGCATTTGGCCTTTGGGTTATGATGATGATGATGATGATGATGATGATGATGATGACTCTGTTTTAATCATTTTTTAGTCATTTAACTGATATATTTTGCTGATTAATGAACTCACAGGTGGACGACGGTTGAATTGTGATGTGTCTTTGCAGGTTGAGTTCCCTCCTGACCTTTGCTCGCGTGTGACCTTCGTGAACTTCACCGTGACCCGCAGCAGTCTGCAGAGCCAGTGTCTCAACGAGGTCCTGAAGGCCGAACGCCCCGACGTGGACGAGAAACGGTCGGATCTCCTGAAACTGCAAGGTGAGAGACGGAGAATGCGACAGGACGTCCCGTTGTCTCCTTAAGGAAGTGCTAAAGTGGTTTTGTTGAATCCGCTCAGGTGAGTTCCAGCTGCGTCTGCGTCAACTGGAGAAATCGCTCCTGCAGGCCCTGAACGAGGTCAAGGGTCGCATCCTGGACGACGACACCATCATCACCACCCTGGAGAACCTGAAGAAGGAGGCGGCGGAGGTGACCAGGAAAGTGGAGGAAACGGACATCGTCATGCAGGAAGTGGAGACGGTGTCTCAGCAGTACCTGTCTCTGTCCACAGCCTGCAGCAGCATCTACTTCACCATGGAGTCTCTGAACCAGGTCTCGCTCTGCAGCGCTCCTCATCTTAGACTCTCTCTGTGTCTGTGTGTGAACTCTGGCTCATGCGGCTCTGTCTCTTTCACAGATGCACTTCCTGTATCAGTACTCGCTGCAGTTCTTCCTGGACATCTACCACACTGTGCTATACGAGAACTCCAACCTGAAGAGCGTGAGCGACCACACGCAGCGCCTGTCTCTCATCACCAAAGACCTGTTCCAGGTGAGGAAGGCTGCGTCTGAGCACCGAAGGCCTTTCACACCAAACGCAAACGTTTAGCACATAGGAATACTTCAATCTGAGGCAGACTCCTGTCTCTCTGTCTCTGTTCAGTTAATAAAAACACAGTGAAATATAAAAACCTCATTTAATGTGAACCTGCAATCATTAAATGATGCAGATACTATCTGACCATTGTTTTTGCTGCTGAATTTTAACCCATTTAACAAGTAACCGCAGAGCAGTTAAAGAGAAGGTTCACCCAAAAACTAAAGTTCTGTCAGTGATTACTCACCCTCTTGTCGTTCCAAACCCGTAAGACCTTCGTTCATCTGAAGTGTTTGAATTTTTTGATTACTGAAATTTTTGCATCGCCGTTGCGAAGGGTCTTTATTCAGGAAATATTCAGTAACGTATGGTGGTTTTTCTGTTCAGGTGGCGTTCAACCGAGTCGCTCGAGGAATGTTGCATCAGGATCACATCACGTTTGCCATGTTGCTCACGCGCATCAACCTGAAGGCCTTGACCAGGTACAAACATCAAGAAACGCATGCAGTTAGACTCCACTTAAGTTCAATTATATCTTTCTTTAAACTATTGTATTGACATGACTTTACAAATCTATGTTTGTGTGTGAATGCATAGCATCAGTGAGAAAAAGAATCTCACACATTCTCCACATCCTTTTTTATTAGTAACTAGTTTCAAAGTGAACCTTGGTGTGTTCAGATGAGATGAGAGCAGGACAGTGATTACAGAAAGAGCAGAATCTGATTTCTGGCCTTTAGAGCTTTAACTCTGTCTGAGAGCTGTGGTCTGTCTCGATCTGGGGCCAGTTGCATAAAAGGTTTAGACAGACTTAAAAGTTAGTCATTCATTTTTTTTCTTTAAGACTGGTCAAATTTTTTAAAATTTGGTTACATAAAAACTTAGATTAGTCTAAGTTGGATCCAAAATATAAGACTGACTACCCCTTAGTTATCTGCTAGCTGGTCAAACGAGTTCTTAAGACACTGTCTTAACATAGAGACTAAGTTTATGCAACTGACCCCAGCTGAGATCAGAGCTGTTTGTTTTCTGAGGATGTGCAGCTCAGATGTTTCTCTCGTCTTTCCCAGCGAGCCGTCATTCGACACAGAGTTCCAGCACTTTCTGCGTAGTAAAGAGATCGTGTTGAGCGGGACGGCCGTGCCGAAAGTGAAGGGTTTGACCGGGGAGCAGTCGGAGGCCATGGTGCGCCTCAGCCGCCTGCCTGCGTTTAAAGACCTGGTGGCTAAAGTCCAGGCCGACGAGGTGAGCGTCTCTCCGTCCTGAACGTGTCCGTTCTTCACCGCCAGAGCGTCTAAAAGTGCAATGCTTTCTGTCCTCCAGCAATTCTTCATGTGGATCGAGAGCAACTCACCGGAGCTGTCAGTGCCGTACCTGTGGACCGAAGAGAAGGCGTCCAGTGAGTCCGGTGCATTTCACAAGTGTTTTCACACGCCCTGCGAGAGTCTGCGGG
Organism: Garra rufa; assembly: GCF_049309525.1. Taxonomy (NCBI): domain Eukaryota; kingdom Metazoa; phylum Chordata; class Actinopteri; order Cypriniformes; family Cyprinidae; genus Garra; species Garra rufa. Next base: position 1,839,481 of record NC_133381.1, on the reverse strand, counting down.
ACTGACTCCTGTGTGTTGTTTGTCCTCAGCTCCGATCGGTCAGGCCGTCCACCAGCTGCTGCTGATCCAGGCGTTCAGACCCGATCGTCTGCTGGCCATGTCACACATCTTTGTGTCTAAAATCTTGGGAGAGACCTTCATGGCCATCATCGAACAGCCGCTGGACCTGGCCAACATCGTGGACAGTGAGGTGAGGCGCGTGTCTGGTGTGCTGACGCTACTGCCGTGATGCAGAAGCCGCATTAATGCTGTTGTGTGCAGGTGAAGCCGGGGACGCCGGTGCTGATGTGCTCCGTACCCGGATACGACGCCAGCGGTTTGGTGCGAGATCTCGCTGCTGAGCAGAACAAACACATCACCTCCATTTCCATCGGTAAGAACCTTCAGTAATTACACCAGTGTTGGGGTTCAGAGTGTTTGTTGGTTGTTTATCAGGTTCTTAGCCTAACCAGGGACAAGTTCTGCAAATTAGCTACCACAGGTCTGACCAACCCTGATCCTGGAGATCTACCTTCCTGCTCTAACCCTGTGATCAAACACACCTGGACCAACTAATTAGGATCTGAAGGAGCACTTGATAATTACAGACAGCTGTGTTTGATCAGGGTTGAAGCTGAACTCTGCAGGAAGGTAGATCTCCAGGAACAGGGTTGGGCTGATCTACCAGCTGCAAGTACATCTAGAGCAAGAGAGAGGATCTGCTGCTCAGTACTGTGTGTGCAGTGTTATATTGTTGTGGATTGCTCCTGTTTAAACTAGTGAAGTAACACACGTTGTCCATCTTCAGGTTCTGCCGAAGGCTTCAATAAGGCCGACAGAGACATCAACACAGCGGTGAAGTCCGGCAGGTGAGAGGAGATCAGCTGACCCTTCACGCTCTCGTCGGTGGGACTGCGATCGGCTCGTCACACGATCTGACGTGGGTTTGTGTTTCAGGTGGGTGATGTTGGAGAACGTTCATCTGGCTCCCGGTTGGCTGATGCAGCTGGAGAAGAAGCTTCACTCCATGCAGCCGCACGCCAGTTTCCGGCTCTTCCTCACCATGGAGATCAACCCCAAGGTCACGCATCGCTTCCTGTGCTCGTTCTGTGCCGCCGTGTCGTAACTATTGCCTCGTCTGACTGTTGACCGTATCTCCCTCAGGTCCCCGTGAACCTGCTGCGAGCCGGACGCATCTTTGTGTTCGAGCCTCCTCCCGGTATGAAGGCCAACATGCTGCGCACGTTCAGCAGTATTCCTGTGGCGCGCATGTGTAAGGTGAGAGACAGCCGTGACCCCGTGGATTCAGAGAACAGAGTTTAGCGTTGGGAATGAACGAGCAGCGTCTCTATCCTGATTGTGTTAGTCTCCAGTGCACTCAATCTGATTCAGATTTACTTGATTTGTGAGACATTTCATCGTAAGGACCATTATTTTTCTTACTGTGCTATGTGTCGTAAGAATACAGCGATATACAGTCATATCCACTGTCAGTGTTTCCTCTTCACCATTAATTCTGAATCGGCAGCATTTTACTGAATGTTGACAGATGTTCATTTCAGAATAATCCTCTGCTAATGGGCTTCTCTTCTGTCATTCGCTGTGGTTTACTCTTCGCTCATGATGTCTGTCTTCTCTCTCAGTCTCCAAACGAAAGAGCTCGCTTGTACTTCCTCCTGGCCTGGTTCCACGCCGTCATCCAGGAGCGTCTGCGTTACGCTCCGCTGGGCTGGTCTAAGAAGTACGAGTTCGGGGAGTCGGATCTGCGCTCGGCCTGCGACACGGTGGACACGTGGCTGGACGATACGGCCAAGGTCTGAGTCCGTTCCTCACGCTCGTTCTCCCGTGTCTGCGGTCGAGCGTCTCTGAGCGTCTGTTCTCGTCCGCAGGGTCGGCAGAACATCTCTCCGGATAAGATCCCGTGGGCGGCGCTGAAGACCCTGATGGCCCAGTCCATCTACGGAGGACGAATCGACAACGAGTTCGACCAGCGGCTCCTCAACACCTTCCTGGATCGCCTCTTCACCACCAGCAGCTTCGACAGCGAGTTCAAGCTGGCGCTCAAAGTGGACGGACACAAGGACATCAAGATGCCCGACGGGATTCGGTCAGCGTGAACCCGATTCAGTTTAAATAGGGTTCTGTGTGTTCTGTGTTGTTGTGTTCAGCTTTACAGACAATGCTAAGATAAAGAAGCACAATTGATTCATTGTCTGTTGGGAATGGAGTTGTGATGAATGAAGCACGGCTCAAACAAACGTCACCATTGTGAATTCACATCAGAAAAATCCATATAACAGCAAATGTGACGCATCCCTAGTGAACATTGAGTCTGTGTCTGATTCACTCTCATGACCTACAGCTGGAAAAAATAGTTCACAATTCATCAATTATCAAACTGTTATTATCCTGTGAATCTGAATCTAACCCTGAACGTGTCTGTGTTTGTGGCTCAGGCGGGAGGAGTTCATCCATTGGGTGGAGATGCTGCCGGACACTCAGACTCCGGCGTGGTTGGGTTTGCCGAGTAACGCGGAGAAGGTCCTGCTCACTACTCAGGGTACGGACGTGAAGACGGTGTTTACTCCTGAACTCTGACCCTTCTCGTCTTCATCTCTCTCTGTCTGTCTCGAGGTCATTCTGTCAGTTTCCACAGGCGTTCATCATTGGGTTCTTCTTCATCTGTGTTTCTCAGGCAGAGCACACCTCCTCGACTGCGTACGCTAGGCGTCTTTAGCGCTGTACGCAGTGGAGCCGGTGTCCTTCTGTCTCCTCAGCCTCCAGTAGCTGTATTTCACTGCCGTCATGTCAGCGGCCCAGTGTCGTGTTTCTGGCTTTGTTTTGATGCTGTTTTCTCCTCCACAGTTCAGTTCAGTTCAGTCCTGCTCTAATGCATGTTTTCCTTATTCCCTCGTGAACAGCAGATGCTGCACTTGCCACGATGCCGTCGCTTTCACTTTATTTCAATCTACTGAACGCTAATAAGCGGTTTGATCTGATTAGGGCTAGTTTTACTATAAATGAAACAAAAATAAAGCGGCATTAGATTAAACTGTCGACCACTGAAACTCGACCAACACATCAAACAAAACTCTTCATTAGGAGACGACACATCATTTAAGTCTATTCTGTTTGGCTTCCTTTATAATGTTTTCCCGATTCGCAGCGAGCGTTAGCCGTATCTGACCGTGGCAAGCCTTCGACTAAATCCTTGTCAGGTTTTAAGCACCTGAACCTCCTTATTAACACAGTGCCTGAATGTTCAAGTTTGTCCAGCTGTTAATTTGATCTCCCTCCTTCACTTCCTGTGGGCGTCTCCCTCCCGTACCTCACTTCCTCCTCCCGCGGCCGCTCCTTCCTCCCGCTGTCCCCCGCTCAGGCATTGACATGATGGGAAAGCTGTTGAAAATGCAGATGTTGGAGGATGAGGACGATCTGGCCTACGAGACGGAGAAGAAGCAGCGCACCACTTCCTCTTCTGACGCGCAGCCGGCCTGGATGAGGACCCTTCACACCACGGCCCGCAACTGGCTGCAGCTCATCCCCGAATCCGTCAACCCCCTCAAGCGCACCGTGGAGAACATCAAGGTACGACCCGCAGCTCATCCTGAGTGTTTCATTCAAGGTTAGGTTGGATCAGTTCACGCTCATCCCGCTCTGACTTTGAGAAACGCTGTTCAGAATGGCTAAAATGGTGCATAAAGGCTTTGTTTAGAGAATGTGGTGATAAACGGTTACAAATCATGATTGAAAAGTCATAAACACCTTTGATGGCAGATCAGATTGTGTGCATCATAGAAACGGATTGAACGCTCAGTTTTTGTGTTTGCTCTTCCCAGGATCCTCTGTTCCGGTTCTTCGAGCGCGAGGTGAAGATGGGCGCGCGGATGCTGCAGGACGTGCGTCAGGATCTCACAGACGTGGTGCAGGTGTGCGAGGGCAAGAAGAAGCAAACCAACGATTTGCGCACGCTCATCAACGACCTCGTCAAAGGTTAGTGATCGAAGCGACCTTTGACCCTTCAAACAGGTGTCCGTCCGCGGTCGCTAATGGGTGTGGTGTGCTCCGCAGGCATTCTGCCCCGCAGCTGGAGCCGCTACACCGTCCCGGCGTCCATGACCGTCATCCAGTGGATCGCCGACTTCAGCGAGAGAATCAAGCAGCTGCAGCAGATCTCACAGGGAGCGGCCAGCGGCGGCGCTAAAGAGCTCAAGGTGCGGTAACACAACCGTTAGAGCGGATCTAGAAAACAACAACTCACCCGGTTCAGTCACAGCAGAACATCTCAATAGAGATCACTAAACTCCAGCTCATTTGGGAAAACTAAACTAAACGCAACCAGCAAAGCGACCGTTGTCAAATCACCTTTAATTCTATAGCGCTTTAGACAAAACAGATCATTTCAAAGCAGCTTTACAGTGATAAACTAGACAATAGGGATCATTGATGCAAACAACTATTAATTCTGCTGTTTAGCAGCTCTGAAAAATAATAAACGGTCATTATTTAGTTAAAGTGCAGTGACCGTCTCAACCTCATTTGATCTCCAGCTTTCTAAGTGTTTTAACCGGCTCTTCTGGTTCTCCTTCAGAACATCCACGTGAACCTGGGCAGCCTGTTCGTGCCGGAGGCCTACATCACGGCCACGCGTCAGTACGTGGCTCAGGCCAACAGCTGGTCTCTGGAGGAGCTGTATCTGGAGGTCAACGTGACGTCTGCTCAGGGTGCCGCTCTGGACGCCTGCAGCTTCGGCATCAAGGGTGAGAGCGGCGGTCCGAGAGAGACGTGAACGGTTTCTGTGGTCTGCTGTGATTTCAGTGTGTTCTGTCTGTCTGTCCGCAGGTCTGAAGCTGCAGGGAGCCACGTGCGGCAACAACAAGCTCTCTCTGTCTGCCACCATCTCCACAGAACTGCCGCTGACGCAGCTGCGCTGGATGAAGCAGAACAGCACCGAGAAGAGGAACATGGTCAGTCCGACGAACGCTCAACGCTGCTCTGATCTTCTGCTTTCCCTCACCATTCACAGTCTTTCTCTGTGTTCCGTCCGCAGGTCACGCTGCCCGTCTATCTCAACTTCACGCGCTCCGATCTCATCTTCACCGTCGATTTTGACATCGCCACCAAGGAAGACCCGCATCACTTCTACGAGCGCGGAGTCGCCGTCCTCTGCACCGAGTAGAAGCTGCTTAACCAATGACCGCTCAAACCCTATCTTTATTATTCGTTCCTATTAGTGTAGTTTACAGAGTATGTAGGTAAATCATAGCTTTGTGTGTCGTGTTTAACTGGGAAGAGCTTGGAGAGTCGGACGCAGGTTGACGATGGATGGTTTCTGAGAACAGATGTTTTAGTAGAACAGATGAGGATTGTGTGTTTTAGATGGAGAAATGAAAGTTGATTTGAAGTTTTGCACGTTTGGTGGTTTTCAATAAAGCTCAATTAGATGAAGTGTTCCTCATGTCTGTATTCATTCATTTGCACCTGTAGGATCCTCAATTAATCTGACACCTGTCTGAAGAATGCTTCTCCAGAAACCTTCATTAAAGGGTCAAAATATACAGGGTTCTGATCAAATTTGACCGTTCATTTGCAAAATTATGCAATAATTGTCATTCTAATGTGAAAATGCAGTCAGTGCTTTTGCTGTTCAAAAGCAATCCTCCTGCTGGAGCCGCAGTGACCGTCCGCCTTCAGCGCCACCTCGTGTCCGGATCCAGCACTGCATCAGGAATAACATCCGGCTTCACTCGCTTCCAGAACAGCAGAAACACTCCAGAATCAGTCTGAGGCGGATCTGATTCTGACATCTACTGATAGTGATTATAGGTTCAAATAAAGCTCTGCTGTGATGTTCACATCCTCTTATAAAACACACAATACAGAGAAATGCAGACTTTATTTTCACCTCACGATGAGTAAACATGACAAGACCTGTGCAATTAATGAAGGGAAGAAGTCAAACTGACACTGAACTTGAATTTTTGCCTCAGACGGAGTCATAATGCTGACCAAACAAGTCAAATGAAAAACAGTATATGAACATAATGGTCTACAAACATCAACTTCACTAAATAGCAGCTCTTTAAATGTTCTCTCTTTGGAAGAAAATAAAACAAATCTCTCCACTGCACCACATATTGAGAAAATAAACAATGTCCAGAAAACTGGCCTGTTTTCTCCAGATATTTTTCATCGTCATGACATCAGCTTTGAGAAATCTCTATATTACTCTCGTCATCTCCAAACAGCTGCTGCTATGTGTGTTTGTTCACTGTGCATAAAGACAACCTCATTGAGAACAGCTCCAGATGAAACACATGAGCATTTTACTCAAATCATGAATTAAGGTTAGGTTTATTAGTTTTTATTTATTACTGAAATAAACATCAGTGTTGAAGCAGTCGTCAGAGAAAGAACAACTCTTATCTTCTCATTGATCTGCACTTCAGACCTCTTCTTCTGTTATTAGAGCGTCTCCATTTCCAACTGACTAAACAGAAAAAACAACCAACAGTGAGATCCTTCAGTTGGCAGTGAATCTGACGTCTGTGTTCAAGTGCTGTCGTCTCATCCTGACCTCAGAACGCCACGCTTTCCACCTCCATATCGCTGACGCACTGCCTCTTCCTCTGCATGCCGTCGTCCACGTCGCCCGACGGAGGAAAGAACTTCCTCTTTGAAAACGCAGCGTGGAAAGCAGGGCTGTCCGGAGATCCGGTCTGGATCCTCCTGTGGGACGGGTCGGCGGCGTGGAGGCGCGTGTCTGGGCCGGACGGCGCCGCGGGAGAGTTCAGAGAGGATCTGGTGTTGAACCCGGAGTCGGAGAGATCCGCTTTGACGGCCGTTAGGGTCTTACAGAGAGGCCAGAAGCCCTGGTTTGGCGTCTCCGGCTCAGAGTCGCTGGATGACCTCATCTGGACGTCGACACGATGAAGATCTGCGGCATCCGTCCGTATCCCACTCCTCCTCGTGTCTCTGAGAGAGGATGAAGAGTTGAGGGCCGATCTACGGCTCGTCCCTTTCGTCCGAAACCCGCCGGCCCTTTCCTTCTTTGAACCTTTAGTAGAAGAACCAGAGTCTTCAGAACTTCCGTCGTAGGGATCCAGACCCTGAAAACAATCACATCCACGTGTCAGACGTTCAGGAAAAACAAACAATTGATTTTGCAGCGATTAATGATCACTTAGAGACGTGTTTTGTAACTAAAGACATGAATCAGGCCTCTTGGTGTTTACCTGTTGATAGTTTTGTCCACTGAAACGCAGGAGTTTCTCAGGAGCTTCTGGAGTGCTGCTTTCACAGCCCTGACGTGAGGCGAGAGATCATGCGGTTCGTGTCAAATGTTTAGCTTGGGTCACTTTTGAGTGTTTGAGATCTTCATTAGAAATACCTTGCTGCTGACATCAGACCATCTTGGGTTTGACTCTGACTCAGAGTCTGAACTGGAATCTACTTTACACATCTCCTGACAGAAAACCACAGACTGCATTAAACACTCACTGATCAAGACACATCAGAAAGACAAACAAGAAATGGACAAAGTCTTACCATGTATTTGAATGCCAGTCTACCAACAACATCGGACTGGCCTGTTCTTCTATTGATCAGTTCCTCCATTCCAGATCACTCTGAGTCAATCTCATCCATCACTCACTTCAGTCTGCTTTTATACATGATCAGAGCCAATCCTGTCATGTTAGTGTGTGTGTGTGTGTGTGTGTGTGTGTGTGTGTGTGTGTGTGTGTGTGTGTGTGTGTGTGTGTGTGTGTGTGTGTGTGTGTGTGTGTGTGTGTGTGTGTTCATGTGCTCAGGCTTCAGTCGAGGCCTTTTCTTTAGATCTGAAGCCAATTAAACATTAAACCACTGAAGATCACTGAATCAAGAGCAATCTGGGGTTTAATTGGATTGTGTTTGGCCAGAGAAACTATCCACAGTAAACTGTTCATAATATCGACATATCCGCCTTTGCTCACTTTATTATTTGATGTGTCATCATCTTATTGTCCTTTTGTGTAATTGTGCATGTTCTGTCACTAATGATTATGTCTTGTAAAGTTACTGTTTAAATCACGCAGATAAACACATATTTTCGATTTTTGATTCATTAGTCTATAACAAATGAAAAACGGCAGTTTATCCAAAGCCAATTCAAAGATACGGACTCTATCATGGCCTTTGCTTTGTAGGGAAGTTTCTGAGGTGACGGTGGCCCAAAAAAAATGCAAATTCGTCGCAAACGTCTCTGGACTGAGCGTCTGATCGCTCAGGTGTGTAGCGCGCATGCGTGGCGCGTCAGATCCGGCCCTGCGGAAGGATGAATGTAAATGTCAAAGATGGCGGCGGAGGGAGGAGGGAAGGAGATGAACGAGATCAAGAGTCAGTTCAGCACGCGGGAAGGCGCGTATAAACTCCTCACGCACTCCGAATACAGTCGGCCGAACCGCGTGCCCTTCAACTCTCAGGGCTCGAACCCCGTCCGAGTCTCGTTCGTCAACGTCAATGACCAGTCCGGTAACGGCGACCGAATCTGCTTCAATGTGGGCCGGGAGCTTTACTTCTACATCTATAAAGGCGTCAGGAAGGTGAGAACCACACACGTTTATCTGCGCTTTTGTCAAATAGCTGTTATTTCACATCACGGGTGACGGCGACGTGAATGTCACACGCACGCGCACGCACACGGCCGCTCTTTCACTGCTGACGCGCAGATCAAAGTGAGCCGTTTGTTTGTTTATTTGTGTGTGTGTGTGTGTGTGTGTGTGTGTGTGTGTGTGTGTGTGTGTGTGTGTGTGTGTGTGTGTGTGTTTTGACAGGAGTGTGTTTGCTGTTAATCAGTGAGTGTGAAGATCATTGATCTGCTGTTTGTGTGCTTCATAAGTTCAGAGGTTCATATGACCCGCTGTTAAACATGTGAGTCATATGTTCAGCTCTTCATGTGTTCATTAGTGGTTCATGTAGTGTTTTCTTCAGCTGACCTGCATTAGTAGATTCACAGCTGTGTTGTTGTGTTCTGATGTGATTTGTGTGTTCATGGATGTTTTGATGGTCAGTGTTTTTTGTTGTTTTTACACTATTTGTCTCTTGGACAAATCTCTTCTGCTTGCTCTAGTCTCATTTGTGAGCTGCTATTGGATGCTGAATGAACACATGTCCGTGTTGTGCTCGTGTGGGTCACGCGGATGATGATGATGATGATGATGATGATGATGATGATGATGATGATGATGAAGGGCCACATTGAGGTCCAGATGTGACTGGTCAGAGATCAGCTGTTTTCACGCTCGTTTCAGTGGTTAAACGCTGGTGAGCCGGCAAACCTGAACTGAGGATCAATATGGCCGATATCAACAGGATGTTTTGTTTTCAGATAATTAATACAGTTGTATAAGTGTGTGTTTGTCCAGTGTTGTACTGCGGATGTGAAGTCCAGTGTGTTTTGGTGCAGTAGATGAAACAACCGCACTAACTAAAATAGACACACAGTCCCCCGCGCCGTCATTTGTGTTGAGTGTGTATCAGTGATGATGATGATGATGATGATGATGATGATGATGCGCAGGACACACCTGTATCACAGAGGTTTGTGTTTGGGACGCACCTGTCGCAGGGGTTCTTGAACAGGTCGAAGTGTTGAAGTGCTGCAGGTGTTCAGTCGCGCTCTCTGTGTGTCGCCCGCAGGCCGCTGACCTGAGCAAGCCCATAGACAAGAGGATATACAAGGGAACGCAGCCCACCTGCCACGACTTCAACCACCTGACGGCGACGGCGGAGAGCGTGTCTCTGCTGGTGGGATTCTCTGCCGGACAGGTGCAGCTCATCGACCCCATCAAGAAGGAGACCAGCAAACTCTTCAATGAAGAAGTGAGTGACTTGATTTAATGCACAATTATTATTCAACAAATTTGCTGTTTCTTTTGTTTATTGGCAAACAAACTGCTGCACAACACAAATTGTGTAATATTTCTTAATGTAGTTCATTAAAACTTTAATTTATTATTATTATTGTAAGAAGTTCATGCTGCTGTATTAGTAATATGCATTGCTAAGGACTTCATTTGGCAATTTTTTTTTGCACTCAGATTTTCAAATGGATGTATCTCAGCCTAATATTGTTCTATCCTAAACAAACCATATATCAATGGAAAGTTTATGATGTGTAAATGAAAATTTTGAAGAATTGACACTTCTGACCAGGGTCACATATTTGTAATTGAAATGCTGGATAGAGTGATTACGATCGTAACCCGTGTCCTCTCTGTCTTGTGTTTTCTCCTCCATTATCTCCTGAATCGCTCAGAGACTCATAGACAAATCCCGGGTGACGTGCGTGAAGTGGGTCCCGGGCTCCGAGAGCCTGTTCCTCGTGGCTCATTCCAGCGGAAACATGTACCTGTACAACGTGGAGCACACCTGCGGCACCACGGCGCCTCACTACCAGCTGCTGAAGCAGGGCGAGAACTACGCCGTTCACACCTGCAAGAGCAAGTCGACGCGCAACCCTCTGCTCAAGTGGACGGTGGGCGAAGGGGCGCTGAACGAGTTCGCCTTCTCGCCCGACGGGAAGTTCCTGGCCTGCGTGAGTCAGGACGGCTTCCTGCGGGTCTTCAACTTCGACGCGGTGGAGCTGCACGGGACCATGAAGAGCTACTTCGGGGGCCTTCTGTGCGTCTGCTGGAGCCCCGACGGGAAGTACATCGTGGCGGGCGGCGAGGACGACCTGGTGACCGTGTGGTCGTTCGCGGACTGTCGGGTGATCGCGCGCGGACACGGCCACAAGTCTTGGGTGAGCGTGGTGGCGTTCGACCACTACACCACCAGCGTGGAGGAGAGCGACCCCATGGAGTTCAGCGGCAGCGACGAGGACTTCCAGGATCAGATCCACTTCGGCCGCGACAGGGCCAACAGCACGCAGTCTCGTCTGTCCAAACGCAACTCCACGGACAGCCGGCCGGTCAGCGTGACGTACCGCTTCGGCTCCGTGGGGCAGGACACTCAGCTGTGCCTGTGGGACCTGACGGAGGACATCCTGTTCCCGCACCTCCCGCTGTCCCGGACGAGGACGCACACCAACGTCATGAACGCCAGCTGCCCGCCGGCCTCGGGAAGCGGAGGAAGCGGCGGCGCAGTCATCACTACCACCACCACCACCACCGCCGCCTCCAACAACCCCAGCGCCAACGGCAGCAACGGCGGCGGCTCCTCGAACCCGCCCGCCAACTCCCTGCCCGCGCCGCTCCCGCGCTCCAACAGTCTCCCGCACTCGGCCGCCGGCACCGCCAACAGCAAGAGCGGAGCGACGGACAACCCCATCGCCACCGGCGTCAGCAAATTCGCCACGCTCTCGCTGCACGACCGCAAAGACCGGCATCCAGAGAAAGACCACAAACGCAACCACAGCATGGGCCACATCAGCAGCAAGAGCAGCGATAAACTCAACCTGCTCACCAAAACCAAAACGGACCCCGCCAAGACTCTGGGCACGCAGCTGTGTCCGCGCATGGAGGACGTGCCCTTGCTCGAACCGCTCATCTGTAAAAAGATAGCGCACGAGAGACTCACCGTGCTCATCTTTCTAGAGGACTGTATAGTCACCGCGTGTCAGGAGGGATTTATTTGCACATGGGCCAGACCCGGCAAAGTGGTGAGTTCCTTTACGCTCTCTGCCAGCGGGTTCGCTTCAGCCGCTCCTACAGACAGCGCTTCTCCGCCGGCGGGTGTTAGCGCAGGTCCTGCCGCGGCGCTGTTAGTTTCATCTCACTGCAGCTGATGATTCGCATCTATGCGTTACAATATAGAGAAACGTGCAGCGCTCTGGATCCACAGGAATAGCAACTTCTGGGGCCTCTATGTTCAGTTTTAAGGACTAGTTTGATCAACTAGCAGTCCTACTTTTCTGAAGTTGGGCCAGTCTACCTTTTTGTAACTGACTTACGACGAGTCTTGAAGAAAACTAATTAGATGACTAACTAGTCTAAGCGGTGTATGCATTCGTCCTCTGGTCTAGATGTATTTAGTATTCAGCATTAGGATCCAAACTTTCCCAAAGTCCTGCAGTCAGCATAGACGTTCACTTTGAAATGCTATAAGCCTCAGATGCTCTAGAGCCGGGGTCCTCAACTGGCGGACCGTAAGATGCGTCCATGCGGGCCGTGAAAGCTTTTGACATAATTAAATAAAAAAATGCAAAACGCTATTTCTAATAAATAAATTTATATCAAGCACACTAGGGTCAGCGTTTGGGTGCAATCTTCCGTGCAGTGAGGAGAGATCGGCAGACAGATGTAGCTTTCAGTGAGTGAAAAACATTGATGGAAAACGCATTATGTTAGGGTTACGTCGCAAAATATTGTAAATATATCTTTTTATACTGTATTTTTATACATATTTATGTTTTAAACCACGACGGCGAGCCAATGGATATCACACAAGCAACGTGAAAACTGCGCAATATGTTAAAGTGAAAGTAAAAACAGCGCTTTCAGCATCTAACATGCACATTCTCTAAGAGACAATGATAGATGAATATACTTCATATGCTGATATTAATTTACTTCCCTAATATTTCTCTTGTGCACCGAACACAGTGGGGAAAAAATAAAAAGAAACGTATTTAGGCTAAGGGTTGTTTTTGAAAGTCGGTTCTTGAAATAAAGCTCTTAATTTTCATTGATGACTGTAGTGTTATTAGGGGTTAAGAAAGTCTTAATTATGATTTCAGGTGGTCTTAAATGTGGGACTGAAAGGCAAGAATTGCGATGAAACTTAAGGTTATCCATTGAATTAATATGTGCGCTGCGCGTTTCAAAGTCAGCTGCGGCGCTGCTTTTCGTACCGTTCTGATAGCGCCTCCTGCTGGAAGACAATGATCTGACATTTTTAATCAGCTTGTAGTACGTCTGCTGTTGTCAAAAAGACCAATGTAAACAAATCAGTCCATGGTTTTAAGCAGCAAACAAGTAGAGTTGTAAATGTGAACTGATGGATCGACAAGATCATGTGTTATACAAATTTAAACAATTAAGACAATAAAATATATGTTAATATAATACTTGATTGACAATTGTTTCAATTAATATAAGAATTGATACTTTTGACTCTTGAAGGCTGGAATGTGAATTTGTGAATGTGTCATTTTAATAATTTATTTATTTTTTGTTCAGGTCTTTAAAAAGGTATTTAAATGTCTAGAATTTAAGATCAAATATGCTGCAGATACCCTGGTCTCGCAAAAAAACATAAATAGTTTTTTATATATAATTGTCCGGACCTCGGCTGGTGCGCAGGGTTCATTACTGGACCTCGAGCCGTTTTAGTTGAAGACCCCTGCTCTAGAGAGATGTTTGAGAGTATTTTTATGATTAGAGTCTCTTGTTGACATCAGTTTTGTATTTGTATGATGCTGTGCTCAACCCTGTTCCTGGAGATCTACCTACCTGCAGACTTTAGTTCCAGCCCTGCTCCAGCACAGCGGTCTGTCATTATCAAGTGCTACCTAAGAGATGAATCAGCTGCTTCAGGTGTGTTTGATCAGGGATGGAGCTGAACTTTGTAGGATGGTAGATCTCCAGGAACAGGGTTGGGTGAGGACAGAAGGGGGCAGGTGTAGTTGAGTAGTCTTTGGAACGGAGCTTGTTGTGTGCTGCGGTGTGGGTGAACACTCTGTGAATGCTGTATGTGTTTGTCCTGCAGCGCTAGCGAAGGAGACCGGTATCGGTGCGAGTTCATCGTGACTGTGATCTGTCCGTGTGGTCAGATGTTTTTCCTCCTGTGTATGGCTTTGTTCAAATGTGTTTTCTTCCTTTTTTCCAGGGGTTGTTGTCATCCCAAAACCAAGCCAACTCTCCCAGTGGAACAGTAGTATAGCCACAATATTTCTGCTGCTATGAGATCCGCATCACGAGGAGGCCGCGCCGTCGTCTCCGCTCAGAAAACATTGGTTTTCTTCCTGTCCTTCTCCTTTCTGTTCTCCTGTCTGTCGTTCCGGAGGCCCGTGTCCGCAGTGAACGTGCTGAATCTGTGCATCCGTGCAAAGGCTGTACCGCGGCCACGGGGTTCCTTTGACTTCTTCTGTTCTCACAGAGTATTTATTTCAATTGTTTTGTTGGTTTCACTCTCCAATGCATCTCACTGTGTTATTTTTTTTTCTCTCGTGTATTTCAAGCTTGCCTAAGGTGTGGGAAATCATTTAATCCAGGGTGGAAAAGCAGTCGGCTTGAACTCAGTTTGTTGAGAAAGTGGTCCAAACCGCTCCAGACTCGCTTCCATCCCAGATCCTTTTATTCTGAGCTTTTATTTTCACCCTCTTTCGTATGGAACAGATTCGACCCCCGTTGTTGAAAACTTTGCACTGATTTTATTTTGGTTCAGTTTTTTTTTTTTGGTAACTACTATAAAGGATCAAAAAAGACAAAAAAGAAAGAAATAGATGTTTGGGGAAGGCCTTGATGCACTTGGCTTTAATATCCTCTGTCTTGAAATCTGAATCTGAAAAGCTGGATGCTGCAATCATAGTTTTTTAAAGAAAATTTGTTTGCACTTAATAGTTTATTAGAAGAGAATGGCTTTACATTTTTGTGTGCAAGGACTCACAGACCGGTATAATGTGGAGAATTATGATTAAAACTTTGTATCTATTGAGCATTTATTTTAATATTGTTTCAGATAAAAATCTGCTTTGTATTATATGTATAATATTGTAATTCCGTGATTTATTGGGGCAAAAGCAAATGATCAGTAACTCTAGTGGACGTTTGTCATCATTACAGGAAATAGTGACATTTCTAAAGCAGAAAAATAGACATAATAATATTAAAAATAATCTAAAATATGCAGGTTTCTGTTTGTTTCGTTTGGTTTTCCTTGTCTCTTGTACAGAAGTCACCCAGATGTATTTTGATATAGGAGATTTACGTATGAGAAGCGCTCATCTATTGTTAGGGATTCACAAACGTCGCCGTCTGACGGCGGATCAAATGTATGAAGCTCAGGAAGTCTAGCAGACGAAGAAAACAAACCTTACGAAAGAGTTTCCAGAGTTCATATTTTGCTTACCGACGGCAAACCTATTCTATGTACTACTACTACTACTACGAGAAAACAAGACAAAGCCACTCGAGCGACTCGGTTTGAAGTCGGTCAGTAGAATCTCACAGTGTGACACTATTAAACGTTTAACCAACCCTCTTCTGTGACTACCAATCATTGTTCATGAGATATACACTAACCGGGAAGAGGAGGAAGTGCTCATATTTTTGATTCATGTGGTTAACATTTTGCATTTCACATTTTGTTCTTCATTAAAAAAACTCCATGGATGTTTGGTCTGGTGTGTATCGTCCTTGGCTGTGATGTTCTGTGTACTAGTTCCTCCTTTAACCAGCTAGACCACATACTAGTGCTGAGCTGATGCTTTCATTACAGGGTTTGTGCCTTTTCATGCTGGTCCAGTAGAACTTAATAACTGATTTGAAAAAAAAATCTGCAAGAACACTCATGTAAATGAAGATTTTATGGTAAATTTCATAATGCATTTTCCTGCATTCATGTAAAATCATCAAATGGACGGTTACAGATCCGTTTGTGGTAAATGTGCATCTGTATACAGTAGCGACGGTTGAGAGATCAAAGCAACACAAATGTCTACAGTGTGCTGTCAAAACATGGCAATCTGCAACAAGTGTACAGGAAACCCCTTTATTACAGACTATAAAGTCCACTTGTGGAGACGGTGTCACAGTGGCGCTGCAGACGATCCCCTTTAGCTTTAATCCCATCGCATTCATGAGACTCTGTGAGCCGGTGACATCTGTGCAAATATAAAATGTGTAATAACACCGGGAACAAACGGCAGAGAGATCTTAAAGAAAGGAATGGCACTTGCTGTCTCTGCCGTGAGATCCGTCTCGTTTAGAGATTCGTGGGTCGAGCGGCAGACTTTCGTTAAATCCATTTTTATACAATCTGCTTTCAACAATCTATAACAAATAAAATGCAGGTACGTCAGAATATCAGCTCGTGTTGGTTTAAAAACTGCAGTTTTCTGTGTGTAAAGATGTTTATTCTGTAGTGTGAAATGTTTATTTTTTGAGCGTGTTGACCAGCGTACGGGAACCAAACACCTGCTGCAGTCAGATGTTCGTTGCGTTGATCCTCGGGTCCAGTGGCGTCAGCTGCTAGTCGTCGGGCGTCAGTACTCGTCCGGATTGCGCTCCAGCGGAGGCATGTAGTAGCTCTTCAAACGGTGTGGCTCTTCCTTGGGCTTCTCAAATCAGAACAGAAGAGATTCAGATGACAGATTACAGACAGGACGCTCTAGATCTCGTGATAGCTAGTGTAGTGCGCCATTACTTTGGTCAGACGCGAGTGGCACTTTTTAGAGATGGCAGGCAGAGAGCCGCGGTGTGAGACGCTCAGAGCCGGGAAGGTGGACGTCGGGTACGGGATTTTTGGAGTCGGGACCACCACGTTCAGTTTTGGGAGCTCCAGAGGGAAATGCGAGGCGTTTCGTCTGCTGAGCGGGTCTCCGGCGTGTTTGAGATGCTGCAGAGAGGAATATAACTTTTCAATGAAAGAAGTGAAATTAAATAATATTCAAACATTTAATGTATTCATTGAAATAACACTATAGAGACACAATACTGTGCATTCTTTGTTTTCATTCTTCATGGTCTGTTTCTGTTCATTGTAATGGAAAGAGCAAGTTCACAACCTCATCATGTGTGTTCAAGTTCATTCATCCATTCGTGTTATTCTGTGCAAATGTAAGTTCTAAAATGACATTTATGTCGTGCGTGTGATTCGTCTCTTCAGCTTTAGTTCGTTCAGGTCGATCTCTGACGTCACGACCGCATTATTGAATTAGCGGAGCTTTTCTTCTAAAAACATGGTTAGTGCATTGTTAATATTCAGCAAAAGGAATTTAATTTGGCATATTTAAGAGAAGTGAGGTGTGAAACAGTACCTGTCGTCTTCCCTGCCGGGCGATACGCCACAGCTGATCCACGGATGCGGGAACGCCGCTCGATTCTCCCTCCGCAGCTCCGATGGCCTTCCGCAGACTCGCCGCTTTCCTCTCCGCCATCCTACAGGAAAACACCACAGAACGAGCTCAAGCACCGCTGGACAGGTACACGTCTACAGGTGAGTCTGTACTTCTACTGTCAGACAGTCGCACTGAAGTTCACTCAGTCATTCTGATGCTGTGTTTGACAGATAAAGGCTTGAATTTGAAACGAACGGCCATCAGACTGGATTCAGCTTCACGCAAAAGCCTCGGGTTACCGATCTTACGGATGCTGAAGCCGTCGTCCGTCATTGATTCTGAAAGCCAATGGCAGTTAGTGTTAATAAAGACTGTGCTTATGTCACATCACTGAAAACTTGAATTTAGGGGTAAAATGATTTGAAGAGCAAACAATGCCTGAGAGCATCTTTAAGTGAAACTGTTCTGCACTCTGCCGTAATGCTTAGTTTAGTCTGAACGTGACAGAGCCGTGTTCGTACCGCAGTTCTCTGAAGCAGGGGTGCTGCAGTGCCGCTCTGGCGCCGATGCGCTCGTCGGGGTCGTAGGTCAACATCTGGTGCAGGAGAGACAGAGCGGCCGCGGAGCAGTGAGGAATCAGCTGAGAAATCCCACAGCCTTTACGAGGAGGAAAATCGAAACGCATCGCTCGAGACCTTCGACACACAAACACACGTCACATGAGCACAGGAGATCACACCGCTCCACCATCTCTGATAAACACCAGAGCATTATCAGAATGACCTGGACACATTATTACACGCATTATAAAAGACTCTCTGCTTGTCGAGTCGTGAACACTGTTTCTGGGTCCAATCCTCATCGGATGTTTATAATCACTTTTTTTGTTTTTTTGCACCCCGTAAGCTAAGCTGTAAAAACAGACAGTGTTCACGGCAGACTGACAGCCTTGAGCCGGTTTACTGTGTAAGGCCTGGTCTGTTCTGTGTTTGAGTCTCTGCTGGTTTGGTGTCTTCAGTCCAGAGGGACGTCTGAAAGAACATTATGAGTTTGTCCTCACTGTTTGAACTTCTGCAGCAGCGTGCCGTCCGGTGTGCCCAGAACATCGTGGATCTTGTTGACCTGGTCTAACTCGTTGCGTCCAGGGAATAAAGGGCTCAAACTAGAGGACGAGGAAACGACCGATTAGACTGAGACATCGAGTCCAGAAACGAACGCTACACGGATCACGGCGGGACGGAAGTACCTGAGGATTTCGAAGAAGACGCATCCGGCGCTCCACAGGTCCATCTTCTGCGAGTAGTGTCCGTCTGTCAGCAAACACTCGGGCGCTCGGTACCAGCGGGTGGAGATGTACTCGGTGTGAGGAGGTTTGGAGTAGATGCTCCTGCAGGAGCCGAAGTCCGCCAGCTTCAGCACATCGTTCTGTGAGCGACAGACAAAGTCTCATTCTCATTTGCTCACCTTCATGTGCACAAACAACTAATGATTCAACAATATGGGAATGTAAAATCCCGATCTGGACGTCCTCACTCTGATCAAGATGTTCTCCGGCTTCACGTCTCTGTGGAAGATGCCGTGGCTGGGGATCAGAAGGAACAGATAAACATCAGTAACGTCGCTCGCGGTGAGGCTGAGAGCGTGTGAATGTTCAGGAGCGTCACCTGTGCATGTGATCCAGAGAGCGGCAGAGCTGGAACATGTAGTGCTTGACTTTACTCTCCGCTAAAGGACACTGACGGCCTGGAAGAACAGCACAAACACACTGACTCCTGGCTGATTCACATCAAACATCACAGCAAACGCACCGTACCCTACCTTTAATAAACTCGTATATGTTCATCTCCATCAGCTCACATATGAGCGACAGCGTTCCCGTGTCTTTATCGCTGTAAACGAGAGTCTGATCAGTTCAGCACGTATTAATATTCTGTCATTCAGAATAGAGTTGTTCACAGATACTCACTAAATGAGCTCCTGGAGCTGGAGGATGTTGGGATGGGGACTCAAACGCTTCATGGCTTGAACCTCCCTGAGACTGTGAGCCTGATCCACACTGACAATCACCACAATCACCACAATCACCACAATCACCACAATCATCACAATCACCACAATCAGCATTACAGCATTGCAGAAAACAGGTGCTCATTTACAGCTCACATGAACAAACAGTGCATTTATCACACACACACGTCTGGTTTGCTGATCTTGTTGGGACTGTCCTTAGGTGTAATGGTTTTTCTACTCTAACCCTAACCCTCACAGAAAGCTTTCTGCAGTTTTACATTCTCAGAAAAGCTCATTCTGTATGATCTGTAAGCTTGTTTACCCATGAGGACCTCAGTTTAGGTCCCCACAGTGATACGAGTCCCCATGAGTTGGTGTGTATTCAGGTTTAAGGATAGAAACACACACATTTGAACTAGAGATGTAGAACAGAGATGATCGATCATGAAAACGATGATCGTGGTATATATATATATATAGTGATTGATTGGTTGTAGCAGCACTATGGGTGGCACCCTGAGCTCTGATCGTTTAGCACACACACCAAAATATGACTTGAATAGAGAGAACACACACACAAACACATAAACACACTCTAAAGGGTTAAACACGTGACCTGAAGGTCGGGGCCAGTGGCTCGTGACGTCATACCTCTCGATGGTTTGTTTCATGGTTTTACAGGCGTAATATTTGCCGTCCTTTAAACTCTGGACCTTCATCACCTCAGAAAACGTCCCCTCTCCGATCTTCTTGATGGTTCTGTAATCTACAGCAAATCAAGTTGAAATACGCGAAATTGGAACAACATCGGGAAACAGCGAATGCGTCTTACTGTTCATTCCTCGGACGCTGCCGTCGCATGTCAGCTTTATTTTACGTTTTAACGGAACAAACGCGAGCTTTGATTCAGGCGTTCGTTTCACACAAATTCGTTAAATCGATCGGTGAATCTTCAGCGCGAGTCCCGCAGCCGCCGCCGGTCTCCATGGCAACGGCGTGCGCTTGAACTCTGACCTGCAGCCAGAGGTCGCGCTCCTCACCGATCGCTGTTATGAACTTTAGTTGGTCGCTATTAATATTACATTGATCTGATCGATATCAAAGATGCTCACCTCTGTGTGACAATGAACGAGTCTTGCGCTCCATCGCGCGCTCCGCTCGAGTGTTTTCCCGCTCCAGACTCATTTCAGCACATTCACACACATTTAATATTTTAACTAAAGGCGTTTAGTGTCGAATGAAGCCCGAATAAACGCCAGAATGAATCTAACGTTAAATGGCCTCATGAATAAACCGCCCGTTGGCTGAACACCTTTCTCGGTCCCTCTTGGTCCAAATACAGCTGTCGTTACATCTGTGTTATTTTTGTGATCGCTATGATTATTATGATCGGGTTAAAATGTCGTTCTATTTGATTTCTTTTCAATCGTGTAATATTATTACTGTATTTACTGCTCGCTCCGGTAAAAACGCAAACGGGCTTCCGTACTCAGGCAGATGCGCATGCGCACAACCAGCGCCGAACCCGTCTCGTGTCAGATGTGGAACTCAAGAGTTTGTGATCATAATCCACAAAAACAATCATGAAGAGCAGGTTCAGTACAGTGGACATTAGGGCAGTGATCGCAGAAATCAATGCGAAGTAAGGAATATTCAAAGCTTCAGAGATGTGATTGTTGTGATCAGGTTTATCTGCTGTCTGTCTGTCATCTGCTGTTATTGTGAGTCTGACTAATAGATCATCTGTGTTCATGTGTGCAGCTGCGTCGGCATGAGAGTCAACAACATCTATGACATCGACACTAAAACATACCTGATCAAGCTGCAGAAGTGAGTGACACTGACACACACTGAACTCACTATTGACACACACACACACACACACACACACACACACACACACACACACACACACACACACACACACACACACACACACACACACACACACACTGAACTCACTATTGACACACACAGACACACACACTTGTGTGATTTGTAAATGTGTGATGAAACACAACAGAATATTGCTTTATTGTGATATTAAAGATGATGTAAATGTGATTTATTGTACATAATTTGTTTTTAAATCTGTTTTTTTTTTCAGGCCTGACTGTAAATCAGTTCTGTTGATTGAGTCTGGCATCAGGATTCACTGCACTGAGTTTGACTGGCCCAAGAACATCATGCCATCTGGATTCGCCATGAAAGTACAGAATCATGCTGCAGATTGTATTATAATTATCATTAATCCATGAACCCATAACTGAGATTACTGTGTGTGTGTGTGTGTGTGTGTGTGTGTGTGTGTGTGTGTGTGTGTGTGTGTGTGTGTCAGTGCCGGAAGCATCTGAAGTCCAGGCGTCTGGTTCACGTGAAGCAGCTGGGTGTGGACAGAATCGTGGACATTCAATTCGGATCGGACGAGGCGGCGTATCATCTGATTCTGGAGCTGTATGACCGAGTAAGAACTTCATTAACATCATTAACACTGTCATTAAAGGTGCCATAGAATGGAAAACGGTGTTTACCTTGGCATAGTTGAATAATAACAGTTGTGTGCATGGACATGACGTACCATGAGTCTCAAACACCATTGTTTCCTCCTCCTTATATAAATCTGGTGTTTGCAAAAGACCACTGAAAAATAGTCTAATCCTAACATAACGGCAACTATTACGTAAGAGTCGGATCATTAATAGTTAGGCCCCCAACATTTGCATCGCCCAATCATCAGACGTTCTGCAGGTAGGCTATTGTGAAAAATACAAAGCGAGGACAATAAGGAAAATGGCGAAAATTTCCGGTGGAAATGCAAAGCTACGAGTTTCTAGGCTGATAAGATTAGGAACTACACTCCCATTCCGGCGCAATAGTCTAGAAAGTTTGCTGCCGTAATATGGCCGAAGCAGGCGGAGTATTATCAGAAATGAGTTCCCAGCTAGTTTAGCATTTGCACATGTGCTGCGTGGTATTACTGCTCCTGCTTCAGCCTTATTATGGCAGCAAACTTCCTTGACTATTACGCCAGAATGGGAGTATAGTTCCTAATCTTATCAGCCTAGAAAATTGAAGCTTTGCATTTCCACCGGTCTTAGTACATGATATAACTACAGAAGAGTCAAGTTTTAAATAGGACAAATATGGAAACTCGTTGGTCATTTTTGAATGTGATGCTATTGGTCTAATAGGATTCAATGATCTATGCTAAGCTATGCTAAAAGTGATATTGCCAGAACAGGAGAACGGCTGAATGGGTTTCAAAACGGTAAAACTCAACTTATTAACTCGGGGGGAGTTGGAGAATGAGCCTATTTCCAAAAAAAGTGGAGTGTTCCTTCAAGTGCAGGGAGGAGTTGGTATCTGTAACTTATTTAGAAAAGCAAGGAAAACAAATAAGGCGTTCTAATAAAATAAGGCTAGCCACTGAAGGGACATGGTTAGCTTCTTGCTAGCGCTAGCCTGTTTTAATATTTCAGTACATAGGATTTCACTTACCACATAAACGCAGAGATGACTGCGCGGACGATGGCGAATGATTTACAGTTCTCTTTCAAACATTCATTCGGTATCTCACTATGGGAAACGCCTCAGGCGTGACCAATCCTGGAAGCACCAATTACACCACTTCTGTCAGTTGACAGACCAATCACAACAGTGATGCGGGAGTCCCGCCTCCCCAATATATGTCACTGCATAATGGTCCGTACCTCATTCTCGTTCTCTTCCCCGTGAAGATGTGAAGATCTTGGAAGATATATTTTCTACTCGTTTCCAGGATTAGCTGCTTAACTGTTCAAAGACGAGCCGTTAAGGTACGTTGCCGAACGCAGTTAA